>NW_012098099.1:1026411-1089805 GCF_000951045.1 Mandrillus leucophaeus
GGAAGGAAGGGAGGGAAGGAGAGAGAAGAGGAAAGGAAAGAAAGGGAAGGGAAGGAAAGGGAAGGGAGAAAGGGAGAAAGGAAAGGAAAAGAAAGGAAAGGAAAGGAAAAAGGGAAGTTCAGAGCAAGGATTAGCTTTGGCTGATATTTTTAGCATACATTCAGCTGTGTCTGAAACGACATAATATGAAGCCGAGGCCTCACCCGGCTATCATACCTCTCTGACTCTGCACACACATACACACTGACCCATATGCTGCTTCCAGAAGCAGAAGTGAGCTCAGTTTGTGTGACTGCATTACTTGTTGTAAATAGGACAAGATGGAAGAATGTCATAGCTACACTGGAAAGGAAAAGGAAAGTCTCATTTTGCCCCAGGACTGAAGTTGAATGGGAGAGGAGCGACTACCAAGCTAGTCCGGGATTAGTCCAACAAAGTGAAGGCAGCAGAGCCCCAAGGGGCCCCAGGTGTGCACAGGGACCACGCCCCAAGGGCTCAGCCTTTGGGCTCTGTCTCCTCATTCAGCTGGAAGCTTCTTCATGTCACCAAGGGAAGCCGGCCACTGCCAGCGCCTCTATAGCACTAACTGTGGTCCCAGTCTCCTCGTGGTCTTCAGGAGCAGTGTCATCAAACACACACAGCGTATTAGAAGCGTGATTTTACTACAAGTGTTCTCTTGGTACAATTTTTCTTAGAAGAAATTTATTTAAATGAATTTTACATGAAATATGTGTATACATCTAATTCTGTCCTTCTGTTCTGATGACAAAGTTGAGAAGAAAAACTTTTTCTTCAAAAAACATCCAGCTTTTTATGGTTTCAGATTTCCATAAATAAATACAAAAATCCATCCTGCCCCCTGCTGACAGACTAATATTCCTAAAAATCCAGCTCAAAACTTGACTGTTTCCACAGTAGTTTCAGAATTGGACCAGAACTCCTACCTACGGTGCCAGGCCCTCCCCATTCAAAGCCTGGTCTAGCTGTCCTGGACTGTGACATTGGGCTGGGCACTGCAACACCAGGGAATGTGCTGTTCACATTCTAATGATGATAAAATCGCTGAGACAATTTTCTGTCATGTGGCAATAAAGCGTCCAGGTGCTTCCTGGTCTAGCTCCACAGAGATGCCCTTTGGCCTATAATAGGCAGTCTGTGGCCAGCCTCACCTGGGACCTCGAAGAGCCCCACATCTCAGTCCCACGGTGCCAGAGTGAGTGCTTGGGAACTGCAGTCCAAGAGCCTGTAGTTGGATTCACCTGGGTTTACCTTCTACCCACTGAAGGGCACAGTTCTCTGAGCCTTCATTTCCCTGAGAGGAAAATGGGGTAATAACAGTACATGTCTCATGGGATGGATGGGTTAGCAGATTAAATAAATAATTCACAAACAGTGCTCAGAGCAGGCCAACTGCTTAGTAATAATAAGAAATTTCGATATTGCTTGCTCCCTGCTGTCTGCGACCTTTCCAACAAGGTGTGACTGTTTGTGTAGTTTATTGTGGAGAAGTGCCTTAGCCTTCATCAGATTTTAAAGGGATTCATGATCTGCTGTCTGATCTGCTCCCCACCCCACACCCCATCAAAAAAATTCAACAAGTAACCGCTGCTAAAAAGGATACACTATCTTTATATCCACACACTTCAAATATTAGGACAGTGCTGGGCACATAATAAACTCTCACTAAATATCCATTGCTTTCATTTGAAAAACAAAAATAAGAATTGAAAGCTATAAAAGATAAAAGAAGAAAAACATTTTTTTAATTCAGATTTTTTTTTTTTTTTTTTTGAGACAAGTCTCACTCTGTCGTCCAGGCTGGAGTGCAGTGGTGTGATCTCGGCTCACTGCAACCTCTGCCTCCTGTGTTCAAGCAATTCTCCTGCCTCCATCTCCCAAGTAGCTGGGACTACGCCTGCCACCACACTCAGCTAATTTTTTGTATTTTAGTAGAGATGGCTTGTCACTATGTTGGCCAGGCTGGTCTCAAACTCCTGACCTCAGGTGACCCACCCGCCTCAGCTTCCCAAAGTGCTGGGATTACAGGTGTGAGCCACTACGCCCAGCTAATTTTTTGTATTTTAGTAGAGATGGGGCTTCACTGTGTTGCCCTGGCTCGTCTCGAACTCCTGAGCTCAGGCAATCTGCCAGTCATGGGCTCCCAAAGTGCTAGGATTACAGGTATAAGCCACCATGCCCGGCCAATTTAGATTTTTTTAAAAATAAAATTACTCAGAAGTCTTTTGAGAAGGTAACTCTATAAATCCTAACATCTTATGATTTTTAAGAAAAAAGTAACTGTCAGAAGGCTGTAAATTCTGTAGAATTTTCTCTCTGATTTAAAACAGTATCTGGCTTTTAATTCTACAAGGTTCACAACTCCACATTCTCTAAATAAGCCAGTCTAATTCTGCTCAAAGAGCCATTGCCTAATTGATTTCACCAATACGTGTTGTCCTTCCCTCTGTTCCCAAACTGCAATAGCACACGCTGGGAACCGCTAATGTGGCTTGGTTGCCCCAGCGTGGCTTCCTGTGCTTCCCAGCAGTCTGGGCAGCTTTCTCTTGGCCAGTACAAGATACTATGGAGTTTTCCTCTCGTTCTCTGCCTTGGGTCTGTACATGGCTGCGCTCAGCGCCAGCTGCTCCGGTCCCTCCCTCTCCTGTAATCCACTCTCCTTTAATATTCCAAGGGTGACCCTTGACTGTCCTTTGAATGCCGCTCCAATTCAAAAGGCTTCTGAGCTTTTAAGACGAGCAGAGATAACATAATTCCAAGGAGATGGGGGTGGAGAGGGAGGAAGAATGTGATTGGAAAGATTAGCTAAATCTTCTCATTCCCGGGGATTTGGCTGCTCACGAAAACATGAACTGGAAGGTTTGTTGTTGTTGTTTTTTTTTATATAGGTTATCCCTATTCCATCAGCTGTCTGTATTAACCCCTATTAAAAATATTTTGCAGATTTGTTTCCAACCTAAAACTATAAACAGAGGATTAAGTAAATATTTCTTTAAATCTCTAGCCTTTGAAATTGAGGGCAATTTAAAAACCAGGCCAGCCTTTATTTATATTTACTTACATCCTCTTTAGTTTGCATGGATTGGGGATGGCTCTGAATCAGGGCCTACTTAAGACAAAGCTGATGCAATTCAACAAATATTTATTGACAGTTCATTAGTACCAGGTGTTGTGCTAGGGACAATGAGAAATGTAAAAGATCTAGAAACATTAACTGCCATAAAAAATGTCACCATCTAGTAGACATCGGCAAAGGGAAGAGAGTAATTGTATTCAGCGTCTTCCATGTGCCTGTCTACTTTCACAGTAATAATATTTTCTTAGCACCCTGATCATGTTGACGCAATGTGTTCTATGTACGTAGATTAGGCGTGTGCACACACAAACACAACGCCCTCTCTTGGAAGCACTGTCTTGACTTCATTATGGCTGCTAATAAATAAACATGTCGCTCCACGCAGGGAGTTTTGACTGGTTTTCTAGGCTTTATTTCTCATTTTAGGGAGGTAATCGGCAACTGACTACCCACCATCTCACACTCTGAAGCTCACACAGTGAAACGAGGTTTCCACACAGCCATTCAAGATTGGCACTGCTGGATGGAACAGATGAAGCATCTGAGTTGCTGTTTCTCCCTGAGTATTTGTAAAGAATTGCTGACTTAATATCCTCAAGCACCTAGAATGGCTAACGTGTTGTCAAGGGGAAAATCAGACCCATTTTAACAAATCAGTAAGACACCTTCATAAAAGCATGGATAAACAGATGAGCTAAAGTCTTCATAAATAATTGGCTCTGTTAAGTGGGTTTAGGGGCTTATCCAGTATCCACTTGCTATCATTAATTTGCTTAGACAAATTGTTTAAGGCAAAAATGCATCATAGATTGAAAAAAAACAACATCAACTCAATGCTGGCTGAATTATCCCAAATTTTAATATGTAAGCGAGGTCTGTTCCTATGACACTGATGTACCTGTACCCCCAGAAAGCTCGATCCTCCACAGCTGGAATTTAACCTCATTACACAATCAATCCTGTTTCACGCTACTCCACTGAGCTTCTGCACTATAACTCCACAGGGACATGCATTTTGCCTGAAAAGTTTTCTGTTTCCTGCACAACACAAATAAGAGATGAAATATTGTTAGGTTCTCCTACTTTCTCTCACACCTCAACTACAAGGGCTCATGTATCTACCTTCCTCCATGCACCTGGTTCGTGTCCTGACGCCCTGTGAGATTTGAGCTCTGTCTGCAAGTCTCACCCTTGGCGTTCGAATCTTGTGAGTACTTATTTCCTTAGTATGTCAAGCAAAACTCTAATCAAGCCTGCTGAATACTTCGTTAAAGTAAATCAGCAGGAAATCATCTTTTGAATTAAAATAAGCAGAAAAATCCGAATTAGTGTTGAGATAAACTCGGAAATAAATTCCCAGATTTTGACATAAAAATAATCAACTGCAATAGACTTTTGAACCTGAATACATTTTTAAAATCCAGTGGAAACCAGTTTGATTTGTTGTTGCACAAAGACTATTAGAAATTTTTTCTCATTTAACTTTGATATCGTGTGTGTGTGTGTGTGTGTGTGTGTGCGTGTGTGTGTCTTTAGAGATGGGGTTTCACCATGTTGCCTGGGCTGGTCTTGAACTCCTGGGTTCAAGTGATCCTCCCACCTCAGCCTCCCAAAGTGCTGGGATTACAGGTGTCAGTCACCATACCTGGCTTTGGTAGTGTTTTTAATGTTATTTATTTATCCAAAGTGCTTATTGAGTGAGTACTATATGCCAAGGGTCCCCAACCCTCGGGCCAAGGACCAGTCTGTGGCCTGTTAGGAACTGGGCCACACAGCAGGAGGAGAGTGGTGGGCAAGCAAGTGAAGCTTCAACTGTATTTATAGCCGCACCCCATAGCTCACATTACCACCTGAGCTCCGCCTCCTGTCAGATCACTGGCGGCATTAGATTCTTGTAGGAGCACAAGCCCTATTTGAACTTCGTGTGTGAGGGATCTCGGTTGGCCATTCCTTGTGAGAATCTAATGCCTGATGATATGTCACTGTCTCCCATCACCCCAAAATGGGACCGTCTAGTTGCAGGAAAACCAGCTCAGGGCTCCCACTGATTCTACATTATGGTGAGTTATATAATTATTTCATTATATATTACAATGTAATAATAATAGAAGAAATAAAGTGCTCAATAAATGTAATGTGCTTGAATCATCCTGAAACTGTCCCCAGTCTATGGAAAAATTGCCTTCCGTGAAACTGGTCCCTGGTGCCAAAAACGTTGGGGACCACTGCTATATACCATCCACTCCTCTAGGTGAGGGGAACACCTCACTGAACAAGACAGATCAAGTCCAGGGACCTCTTACAGCTAAAATTACAGTGGGAGAGACAGGCAAAAGTGAAATAACTAAATATGATGTTGAACAGTAATGAGTGTTATGAACAAAAACAAAGCAGGACATAGGGTGACATGGAGGGATGTGGGTATGTAACTTACATAAGGCGATCGAAGAGGTCTCACAGTGAAGGGACTGGTGGGCACAGCCACAGTGCCTGAGGGGAAGGGTATGTGAGCATCACAAGGCCATGTGGAAGGAAAGGCCCTGCACTAGGGGCCTGTTTAGTGTCCTCTTGGGGACAGGAGGCTGGTGGGGCTGAGAAGTGAGGGGGCATGGGTGTTAGAGAAGTGGCCCATGGCCAGATCTAGTGGGCCATTTCTTGGCCATGGCAAGGACATGGAATTTAATTCCAAACACAGGAGAAAACCACTTGAGGGTTTTGAGCAAGGCATGACAAGGTCTGATGTGCCTTCCAAAAGGCTGCTTTGTGGGGAGGCAAAAACGGAAGTGTGGAGGAAGATGGCTGGTAGTTTAAGCACTAGACACATTTTGAATTAAAAATAAAAGATTTTAAAAGGTTTACTGGGCCATAAAAAAGCTGTTATTCTCATAGAACTAGGAAAAAAAATTCAATAACCCATATCTTACAAAAACTCAAATTTAAGCCATTTTTTTCTTACTATCTTACCACAATGGTCTTTGTATCAACCAAATTCCTTTTGAGAATCAAATAAATCATCTCTCAGCTTTAGCTGCCTTTGCAGAACCAGTACTGGCTGCTTCCTTCTTGGCTGTCAGGCTTAATTGGATTATTACCAAAGCCCCCTGGGCACGTGCGGCCAGTGAGGAAGGGAGTGAGTCCCTAACATCTCTGAAGTCTATTCTTCCTGACTCTGGACTAGCTCCCAGCACAGTCTTAAAAAAGCCACTTTAACTTATCTGAATACAGTTGACCCTTGAATTACACAGGTCTGCACCACAAGGGTCCACTGATACGTGAATTTTCTCCCGCCTCTGCCATCCCTGAAGCAGCAAAACTGGCTTCTCCCCTTCCTCCTCCTCCTCAACCGACTCAAAGTGAAGAGGACAAAGATGAAGACCTTTATGATAATCCACCTATACTCAATAAATAGTAAATATATTTTCTTTTCCTTAAGATTTTCTTAATAACCTTTTCTTTTCTAGCTTACTTTATTATAATAATCCAGGAATAATACATATAACATACCAAATAAGTGTTAATCGAATGTTTATGTTATTGGTAAGGCTTTTGGTCAACAGTAGGCTATCGGCAGTTAGGTTTTTGGGGAATCAAAAGTTGCATGTGGATTTTGCACTACAAGGAGGTTGATGCCCCAACCCCTGTGCTGCTCAAGGGTCAGTTTTATTTCCTTCAGCTAAAATAGTATCTGTCACTTCCCAGTGGGACTTAAAAACCATGCACGGTCTTGAGCTCGTCAGAAAATGAGTATCATCTGCGGGACTCTCCAGGCATGAATGCCCTTCCTCACAGCCTGGGCATCAACCCGGAAGAGGCCTGTGCTCCACCTTCCCTAGCAAGTCTCTTCTCGAACACTTGGTCCCTGGCATTCTGGGCTTTCTGACCTAGTCTCACAGGATAAAAAGCCCCTTTTCAACTGCTAAAGGTTTGTATTGACCTCAGTTTAGGGACCGCTGCTTCTAAGAGCCCTTGTCTGAATGCAGCTTTTAGCTCTGTGGTGACACTGGCAAGGAGCTCATGCTTTTTAAGTCTCAACTTCAATCCTCCCCACCTATTGTCATCTATTCTGAGCCACTCAAACCCACAGTGGGCAATGTCGCAGAGGTTCTATATTCTGTACAGAAGGCAAGTGCCCGGTCCACTCTCCACAGTTTTTATGTGCGATCCTCAGGTCCTGTGGATCAGAACCCGGGGGGGAAGGGGGTTAAATATAGATTTCCAGATCCTTCCTCAAACTGCTAAATAAGAATCTCATAGGGCAGGGCTCAGCAATCTATACTTTTAACACGTTCCTCGGAAAATTCTTATGAATGCTGAAGAGTGGGAACCCCTATCCTAAAACCATATTCTGAGGAATCAGAAAAGAAGAGTTATCAAGTTTCCCAGCATTTCCAAAGAAAGCAGGCCACAGCAATACACAGCTTTATAGTAACTTTTAAATAGGAGAAAACTCTTCACGAGTTCCTGTTATTCTGTCCTCTGGGTTATAACATTTGAAGCCTTGAGCTATTTATTTCATATTCTTTATATTTCAGACTCTATCATTTAACCTTTCAAAATTGCTCTTCAACTTGACAGTCTACATTTATTTTTTGAATCCATATTTTCCCTGAGTTTTAGTTTAGGATTATGGAACTTACTATACAAATTTATGAAAATTATATTTATATATATATGTGCATGTATTAGGTGTATATATAATCTCTGTTATCTTTCTTAGTGTTTTTAGAATCAGATTGTATACACAAGTTAGCATCCTGCTTTTATAATTCACATTTTCATTCAATAAATATTTATTAAGGGCCTAACATGTGCTTCCAGCTAGGTCTTGGATGGTCTTTAAAATGAGGCATGTGCACACTAGGGGATGTTGTGAGACAGGGCATTGATGTACAGTGAGAAAGTATTAGAATTTCTCCTCTTATTTCACTTCTTATAATTCTATTTTGTATATGTTTTTTAGTGGCAAAAATGTGTGCTATAAAAAGAACTACATAGATAAATATCAATACATTAAGAGTGCATAGTAAAAATCATTTTCATTGATAAGGCTGTGCTATCAAAAAACCAGACAATCTCTTGATTTAAGATGTGTCCAGTTAGTCCCACAAGAAACAAAATTTTGACAGTTTTAAATACATTCTCAGGAGTGAAATTACGGTTTAAAAGAATGTGAACCATTGCCAAATTGCCTTCAAGATCAGGTGGTGGAAAATTTATGTTCTCAGTGTATGAAAAAGCCTCTCTTTTGTATTATCCTAAAAATTTTTTTCTAACCTATTAGATGGAAAGTGGCATTTTATTAATGCTTTAATTTGCATCTCATTACCAAGGTTAAATTTTTCAAGTTTATTAGTTAATTAAGTTTCTTCTTTTATAAATTACTCACATCCTTTACCTGTCTTTCCACTGTGGGGTCTAAGTATTTTTCTCATTGAACTTTATATAGATTTATAAAAATAATAATTATAAAAATGCAATAACTGACATTTATTGTGTTGCACACTGCCTGGGCTGTAAACACATACTTGATTTTGACACCTCGCAACAACAAAGACTGGTATGGTTATTTCCCCCATTTTATTGATGATGAAATCGAGATTAGTGAAAAATAAAATGTAATTTAGCTGTATTTCTGATTCCAAATTGTATGCATCCGAATTTTTTTTCTAGAATTTGTTATTTCCGTTTGATTTTTATTTATGTTAGTTTTTTAAAAAGATTTTTAAATTTTTATCCAGTCATATTTAACCTTTATTTTTATGAAAATAAACCACTTCCCTTTCCACAAAAAGACACATATATACACCAATTTTTAAATTTCCTATTATTTTATTTTTAAAATACTTCTGCAGTCTCTGGAATTTGAGTGGGCATATGGCATTAACTGCAAATCTCACATCTTCCCAAATAATCAAATTTTAGAGCATAATTAGTTGAATAATCCATTGGCATATTATGCTTGCTTTTTTTTTTAGTCAAAGTAAGTTGTAATGAAATGCCAGGTCTATTTTTGAACCATATATAGTGTGATGATATATAATACCATGTATATGTGTGTATGTGTTAAGTGTATATATATGCCATATACATAATATACACATTTTATGTTTCTAAATATGATTTATAAATATGTATATTAATATATAAATTATATGCAATGCATATATTATATATGATTATGTATAATGTATATATTTTAATGATGTATTTCTATTAGGTTATATTATATATAATAATATGATATTATATATTATATAATATACTATACATTATGCACAATATGCTACATATATTATATAACCTATATAATAGGGCAAAAATCATCTATATGCTATTCTTCTTTGTCAAAAACATCTTAGATATTCTCAGCTCTTTATTTCCCAGATGAACTTTAGAATCATTTTGTCAAATTCTAAAATAAAAAGGGGGGGAATAAATGTCATCTTTGTAATATTCAGTGTTACCATCAACGCTTGCTTCTTCTATTTATTTAAATTTTATTTTATTATTATCAGGAAGATGTTGTCATTTCCTCCACATCTATTACAGACATTTTTGTTTTAAAATTTCCAAATATTTTATGTGTTGCTCATATTGTGAATGAAATCAATTTCTTTTTCTATTATCAAGTTATATGTGGTCGTTGCTCTTATATAGAAAAGCTATTGAGTTTTCAGTTGATTCTCTTAGGACTGTACACATATATATATTCATATTTTTATCAAATTAAAATAGATGTCCCCTTTTCACTATTTATGACTATTTCATATCTTATAACACTAAGCAAAATAATACCTAACAATAGTGATATAAGGCATTCTTGTCTTAGCCTTGATTTTAATTGGAATGCTTCTTGCATTTCACCAAAGTAAGATATTTGAAGCATATTTGGTGTTGGTTTAAGAGAGATTAGCTTTGTCATGTAAGAAACTTTCAATTCATTAAAAAAAATTAAATCAGAAATGGCTGTTGTAATTTATCAGTTGTTTTCTTTTTTTCTTTCAAGTTAACCTAAAGTATCATGCAGATACGTTTCCTAATAGTAAAGCATCTTTGGATCCAGGAATATTCTGAGTTAACTGTCAAGCCAAATTGGGGTTTCAGAATATTTTATTGAGTATTTTGCATTGATACCTTTATAAGTAAAACTAGTTTACAAGTTTTTTTCAATTGCTCTCTTGTGTATTAATGTCAAGATAAGACAACTGACTTGTAAAGTTATTCCAGTCATTTTTAATATTTTTCTATCTCTGGAATAATTTATGAAGCATAAGAATATGTGTCTCTTGAAAATTTGAGATTATTTACTAGTAAAATTATCTATACTAGGAGCCACATATTTTCTTTCTTTTTCCTCTTGGAGAGATTTTTAAATAATTTTATAATTTTACTATAGTAGTACCCTACTTATTTATTAGTCAATTTGGATCATTCATCTTTTCTTATAAATTCAACTATATGTAAGATTTTCAAGTATATCTGAATGGGATTGTATGTAGTATTATTTTATCACTTTAACATCCTTCATATCCATTGTTAAATCTTCTATCTCACTCATGCTTTTTTCCCCTATTTTATGTTGTTTAGATTTAGCAAATATTTATTTTATTGGCTTTCTTTTTCAAATATCTGTTATAATTATCAACTTAAAGAATTTGATTTCATCTTTCATTTTCATTATCTTTCTGCCCAATGTCTTTATGCTTCCTGATTTTCACACTTTTGTGAATTTATTTATCCTTTTAAAAAATAATGAGAGAATGTAAGATTGTGAGTTTGTTCTATCCTGTGAATTCTCATATTCATTGTTTAATATTTTTAAAATTAATAAATAGCCAATCCTGTGATGTTATTTTATTCTGGAGATTTTTTTTGGAGATGTTTTAAATTTAATGGAGGGTTTTTACGAATCTCTTCTCTATTATTAATCTTTAATTGTAACCGATTATGGAAGAGAATGTGTTTTTTAATTCTTTTTTGGGAGAATTTTTTAAGGCTTGTTTTATGATAAGCTTTTAAATGTTCTACAGATACGTAAGATCAAAGTATCTTCTAGGTTTATAAGAGAGCTTAATATATAAATTAAACATTTAAAATTATGGTTTTAATTCTTTAAGTTATTATTTACTTTGTGTCTCCTTGGTCTAGCTAAAGTTGACCGATGAGTTAATATTTCTCATAATGCTGGTTTTTAAAAACTTTGCATTGACTTTCTAAGAATTTCTGCTTTATGTATTTTTAAGTCTTGTTATTTGATGTGTACTGTTTCAATTAAATGTCAATTGCATTTTCCCATCAACAGAAATGGAACTTTTTATCATTTAGTCCTTTTTGTCCTGAACTCTACTTTGGGTTTTTTTGTTTGAGTTTTACTGACAAATATTTGCTTCTTCTTTGATTTTACCAGTTTTATGTCTTATTTTAGGTGTGTTTCTTATTACTAAGAAGTCTGTTGTCATATTTTTAATGAAAAGTTGCTATTCATATCTTACAAAGAAATTTAAAACATTCATGTTTATTGCCAGAATTAATATATTTGATCTTATTTTGATTACCTCAGTTGTTTTTGTAGTTTTATTATTATTTTCAGTTTAATTTTTATTTGTATTTTCTGTCTTTGTGCTTCATTTGTTATTTGGAGTTTTTTGTTTCTTTATGTGTCTCATTTGTTTTTCTGTTTCATTTGTGCATGTTTGTATTAATCTTTGCCAGAAATTTGTAAGTTTTATATACTGCTTTTAGCTCTTCAACTGGCAACTACTATTTAAAATACACTTACTAGCTTTTCATTTTTAACTCTCTATTGAGAATATAATGATATCATTGAAGCACCCTTTCTCAATGAAATTTGTGTTAAGAAAATGGGTTTCTATAGCTTTATACAACCACCAACACATATCTCATTCTAAGTCTTTAATACAGAATTTTATATCAAATTTACTATTATTTAAAAAATATTTTATACTCTGAAATGTTTTCTTTCAGTATTATTTTGTATTTCTATTCAATTTCTTAACTAAATTTCTAAGTTATTCAGTTCACTTCAGATCTAATTGGCTTCAGAGTTCGGCAGCAATCCATTTACTTCACGATGTTCGTTTCCCTTAGTTCATTTTGATTCATCTCATCTGTTTAGCAATTTTTTAAAAGAGATTGTGTGGGTAGCGTATCAGCGGAATCCTTGTTTATCTGATAATGTATTTCTGTTGCCTTCACACATTAAAGGCGTCTTCACTAACTAAATTTGTTATATTGCTACTTTTGACTCAAAATTCTATTAAGATTATTTAAATGTCTACTGAAATTTATTTCCAAGTGGGGATGTTTTAAAACTAACCTGCTACTTGTTCTTTTACAAATAATATTTTTGTTTCATGCTCTATGCTTATAATATTATTGTTTTTCTTTGTTATTAAAAAAATGACCAAGATATCTCCAGGGTGGGTGTCTTTTCATCGAGTTTCTTAGAACTGAGAGAACCCTCTCAATCTTGATTTCTCAGGGATTCCCCACCTCCATTTAACATTGCTTTAAGTTATTTTCTTCTAGTCCTCCAGAAGTCTTGCATTGTTCTTCATTTTCTGTCCTTCGTATCCATTGTCTCTCTTATCCATTTAAGCTCCTGTGGCTTTGTCTCTGTTTTGCAACAGTTTTGTGAGTTTCATAATACATTGGTTTAATTTGCCAGTGGAAGCCTATACTTTCATCTTCTAATGTGAATTTTGATTTGTCACTGAAATACTTTCTTACCTTGAGGAACCCCTTTTTGCATCTCACTCTGCTGTCTTTCCTCTTAGCCCTCTTTTCTGCTATAATTGTTGCCCAAACTGATCTCGAACTCTCAGGCTCAAGTAATCCTCCTGCCTTGACCTCCCAAGTGGTAGGATTACAGGCATGAGTTGCCACACCCGTTAAATTCTTATATACACATTTAAGGATGCCAAAGAATTTTCTAAAACCTTCTTCTGATTTTTACCATAAATCATATTTACAGGCTTGCTATTACAGAGCATTCATAATAATGTTTCTTTTTCTTTGTCCTGTAGCACCTTTATATGAGTCCAATATTGTTCTTTTTTTCTGTGTATCTGTCCACCATAAGAAAGCTATCCAGACTATTATTTACTTAGCTAATAATAAGTGAGTTTGACTTATTATTATTTACTTAGCTAATAATAAGTGACTTTGGGTGGAAGGTAGATCATGTTCAAAGTGCCTAATATGATACCCCATTAGAAGTTTTCTCATTCGACAGTTTTCAAAGCATTCCAGAAGCTCACTGAAGCTGATCACCAAGTCTCTTTCTCAGATCTACAGTGAACAGGAGTTTGTTAAAAATAATTCCTGATCTTATTCTCTCGATCTCTCTCTTTTTTGGAAAAAACAAAACAAAACAAAACAAAAAAACACCTCCTGGGCTCAAGCTATTCTCCTTCCTCGGCCTCCCAAATTGCTAGGATTACAGGCATGAATGAGTCAATGAACCCAGAGCCCCAGTATCTTCTAATATTTTTTCTTTGTCCCTCCTATGAGTGTTTCCCTCCAATGACCATTGTTACAGTAATGATTATATATCTTTTAAAGTTTTATCTAGTATGACTTCGGTGGACTAAAATTGGATCTTCTCCTCCCCTCTTCCTGATGCTTTTATGTTGCACATGACAAAGTACAATCACTAGTGTGCCTTCTAGGGCTCTACTTGCAGCCAGTCCCATGAGGTGCTGTTGTGGCAACCTTCCTAGCTGAGGATGGAATGGGCAATTGCCTTCTACCCTCTACTTTCTATGTAGTCACTTTTGGCAATAACAAAGTCTAACTGTATATAAAAGGTAAGAAGTGGGTGGAAGGTAGAACATGTTCAAACTGCCTAATATGATACCCCATGAGAGACAAAGAAAACTTTTCTTACAAGTTTTCTCATTTGACAGTTTTCAAAGCATGATTTTACAAATCTCTGAGATCCCTGAGATACTCTGAGGAGGTCTGCAGGATAAAAATTATTTTCATGGTAATATAATATTATAATAAGCATTTTTTAAAACAATACTGACACATTATTTGCCTCTTCACTGTGTTGACATTTGTATTCAGGATGCAAAACAATGGTGGACAAAATTGCTGGTATCTAGGTATAAATCCTAATAATGGCATCAAGCTACACATGTAGTATCCATGAACTCACACTAAGATTAAAAAAAAGAAGAGAAGACCAATTTCACTTTTAAAAGTCCTTGATGTAATGGCAAAAATAATAATTAAAAAAAAATTTTATATTGCACCCTTTGCATACTTTTTCTTAATATTTTGTGTGAAGAACTGGAAAGTGCACAGAAGCACCTCAGTTGCATACTGAAATATAATGATTGTTTCAAAGAAAAGCACCTTGCAATTGTTTAAGATCCATTCTTGAGAAAAGAGCAACAAGCTGGTTTTTCAGTCTTTGGTATCTGACAGGCAGACTTTTTTGGGGAAAAATGAATGGAGTGAGCCTGTCACTTCAAGGAAAACAACTAAAAGTATTTGTTGCTGATGATAAAATTTAAGCTTTCAGAAAGAAAAAAATAAGAATTTTGGAAAACTTATATTCACCACCAAAAGTTTAACAACTTCCCAATACAAAAAGACTTTTCTGTTAAAATAAGTGGTGAGATTAGCAAACAAGATTTTTTACATAGAGTAATAAAATACGTCAACACTTGGAAGTGCTATGTAATACAGTGAACCAACAATTTCCAAATGACCAGTTGCTGATATTGCAAAATTATGAATTGGTACAAGATTCATTTAAAGTGCAAAGTAAGTCAATGGATTTTATTGTAAATGAGTTCAGTTTATTAATATGGGTTTTTAATTCTACATTGAACCTAAGCTTAAAAAACTATCACTAGTCAGATTTTGATACACTATCAAAGGCTAGCCATGATTATCATAAGAGACTATCAAAATACTCCTTCCTTTTCCAACTACATATCTGCATGTTTCTTGCTTTCTTCATAAAATTCGACCAAAGGAACATATCATAATAGAATAAACAAAGGAGTAGATACAAGATCACAACTGTCTCCTGTGAAATCCTATTAAAATGTCATTCTATTTTACATGTCAAATGTAAAATAATACTAGTCTTCTAAATTATTGTATTTTGAAAATATAATTTTTAATAAAAATATTTATGTTAACATGAGTTTATTATTTTAAGATGCATTAATATACAAATATGTTAAAACTTCCTTCGTATTTAAAATTTAATAAATATCAATAGATATTACCCATGTAAATGAAAGCTCTTTGCAGTCTTCAATAAGTTTTTTTTTTTTTTAAGCTTAGTGAGGATGTCTATTTTGCCCAGGCTGGAATGGAGTGGCTATTCACGGGCACAATCATAGCACCCTACAGCCTCGAACTCCTGTGCTCAAGTGATCCTCCTGCCTCAGCCTCTAAAGCAGCTGGGGCTACAGGCACGCGACACCACACCCAACAGTCTTCAGTAAGTTTGAAGAATGTAATGGAGTCCTGAGATCAAATACTTTGAGAACCATCATTCTATTTGTGCAGAGTTTTTTGAGTTTCTGAACCAGCAATAGAAAGGGACAACTTTCTACTTTCTGTGTCTAGCTACACAGCATTGTTGGACTACCAACTGCATTTTGCATCCGCATTTTATCTGTCTTGAAGGTAGTGAACATTTCTCTCATACTCGGACAATAATACATAGGTGGAGTGTTAGACCCCTCTGGGGATTTTGTAAATTTTCATATATTTAGTTACTTCATATTTTGTAGTGCAAATTGAGAACTTTTTTCTTTTAACTATGTCACAAAATTCACCATTTTAAAGTGTATAATTCAGTTGTTTTTAGTATATTCACCATGTGTGCAGCCATCACCAGAATCGACATTTCAACACCTTAAAAATACCTTGAGTTATAACTCCACCATCTTCTCATCCTCCCCAGCCCTAAGAAACTACTAATTTTCTGTCTCTACAGGTTTACCTATTCTGGACATCTCATATGAATGGAATCCTACAATATGTATTACTTTATCTGTCTGGCTTCTTTTCTTTTCTTTTCTTTTCTTTTTTTTTTTTTTTTTGACAGAGTCTTACTCTGTTGCCCAGGCTAGAGTGCAGTGGCACAATCTTGGCTCACTGCAACCTCCGCCTCCTGGGTTCAAGCGATTCTCCTGTATCAGCCTCTCCAGTAGCTGGGATTACAGGTGCCTGCCACTGCGCCTGGCTAACTTTTGTACTTTTAGTAGAGACGGGATTTCACTATCTTGGCCAGGCTTGTCTCAAACTCCTAACCTTGTGATCCACTGCCTTGGCCTCCCAAAGTGTTGGGATTACAGGTGTGAGCCACCACGCCCGGTCCCTGTCTGACTTCTTTAACTTAGCACAATGTTTTCAAGGTTCATCCCTGTTGTAGCATGTGTAAATACTTCATTCTTTCCTATGACTAAATAATATTTCATTGTATGAATATATCGCATTTTCTTTATTAATCAATAGATGGGTATATGGGTTAGTTCCATGCTTGGCTATTATGAATAATGCTTCCGTGAAGATTTATATACAAGTTTTTATATAAACCTATGTTTTCACTTCTCTTCAAAATAGATTTAGGAGTATAATTTCTTGATCATATGGTAACTACAGGTTTAACGTTTTGAGGAACTGTCAAACTGTTTCCCACAGTAGCTGCAACATTTTACGTTCCCACCAGCAATGTATGAGGGTTTCAATATCTCCACATCCTTGCTAGTGTTACTTTCCATTTTTTTAAAAATTACAGACATCCTAGTGGGTATGAAGTTGTATCTCATTGTGGTTTTGGGAAACTGAGCATGTTTTAAATATTACATTTGTGAATGAGATCCGGTCACTCACTTTAATTATCACATGCAAGTTTCTAAAGCTTTTCAATCAATCCTTACCCCTTGATTCTTTTCTTTGTTCTCTTGAGTCTCCTAGAAGTATATATATATATTTATCTAAGAACTTAATTTAAAGGATCTCAACATTACTTTCCTTTCCTAATTATCTTATCTCTAAACATAGTATTTTAAAATTCTCTTCTTTGAAGTTTATGACTGAGTTCCTACATGAACACGTGAGCTGATAGGGCACATCCTCTGAGAAGTCATTATTAAAAATGGTTATACTGATTCATTTTTTCCATGCTGTTTTGTCAGCTTTCCAAAAAGATGCTGTATAAAAGCATTCCAAGAACCTTTATTTGTGGTGACAGCATCTTTATAAAAGGTGTGTATGTTTTACATTTTTATTTTCCCAACTCTTTAAAACTATTTATCTTGTTGAGAAATTAAGCCCTTGATCTTCATACAATCCAGGTTGTTTTTTCATAAATAAAATTTTTTTAAATGAAGATTCTGGGTGTTGGTTTGTAGTCAGCAGCTGTGAGTATCCAAATTAATAAAACTCCCTGCCCCTGTGTAAATCACCCACAATTTAGATTTTTGTAGATGTTCCCTCCATCATTTGTATTACATAAAAACATTAATGAACATTTCCAATACAAAACTGATAAATAAATAAACCGATTTACATATCTAATCATGTAAAGATAATTTATTCTCCTAAGACTTTGCAAATATTAGAATCATCTAAATTTATTACTTGTAATTCCATGTTTCCATGGTGATAGATTCTTCATCTCCAATGTCTAGTTAAAATAATCATTAAGAGATTGAAAAGGACTAAACACTAGAAACAAGAATGCAGAGTGATGGAAAAAGACAATTTCCCAAATTCTAGGGGAAATGTACAATTGCAGTATCAGTGACTGGTGATGAATTAGGATCACTGTAGAAATGTGTTCCCAAAGTGGGACCCTCTGCACTGTGCAGGAGACTGATTGGTTCATATCTCTGCCTAACTCTAGTTCTGATATACAGGGATTCATCATTTGGAATCTTTCCCTTCTTCCCTCCTAATCTCATCCCCAACCCCCATCAGGCCTCCCCTCACTCTCCAAATTCATCCGGGGACATTGACTGCTCCTAGTGCAGAACTGACCAGGATGTTAGTGTATTGTTCTCTGAGAAACTGAGTCAATGACAGAACTACGGATAACTTGGAGAAGAGGACACAAACTGAAATATGCTGCTTTCGGATAGTACATTTAAACAAGGGGGGAGGAATTCGAGGCTGTTTCTAGCTTTATGGAATCGTGAGAAAGTCTAAGAGCTGGAGCAGGAGAGGCATTAACTTGAGTTTATCAGACCTTAACAGACTGGGTACTTGCAGGGCCCCAGCGGTGGACAGGTTCTGTTTATTAACCTTTCTGGTCATCCAGGAGCCTGGTGGACAGAAGGAGAGCTGGAGACAATATTGAACTCCTTCTGGAGGAATAAACCAACACCTAATATGAGGCCTCACTCTGTGAAGAACAGACTAGTAAAAACCACTTACTATAGAAATATCACAAATCACTGGAAATAGAAGATTTTCCAATTAATGATGTTAGGAAAAATGATTACTTGGAGAACTGTCAACCGAAAGCCTCACCTCACATTAAACACTAAAATAAATTCAGGCAGAATAAAGAGCTAAATACAAAAAGTAAAACTACAAAAATAGAATTAAAATGTGAAAATTAACTAGTCTTGGAATAGGAATGTATTTTTCAAGCATAGAGCAGTGGAAGAAATTAAAAAGGAAAATATTGATAATATAAAACTATTGAATTTTTACATGTTGAAAACATTATATAAACAATTAGGAAGTAAATAAAAAGCTGACATTAATAACTGCAACAAACTAGACATATAATGATTTAATGTGCTTTGCAAATTGCAAAAGAAAGACTCAATAAAAGTATGTGAAGGTGAGAAACGAAAGACATAAAAATAAATAGAAAAAGATTTCAAAAATAAACTGACTAGCATTAAAGGAAATGTAAATTAAACAGACAAAAATGATGATCTACCATTTTTTCTTTTCAAATTTTAGAGAGAATTTTTTTTAAACAATGGTCATATTTGGTTTAGAATGGTGGTATAAAAATGGCCTCTCCCAGTTACCATTTTTAAAAGCATGCAAAAGTAATAAGGCAAATGAGAAACAGAAGCACAAATTCCATCTTCAACAAAACAAGAAGATATCTGAAGCCCTGAACCATAAAAGCAATTAAAGTTTAATGTGATAAGGAAAGACTTAAAAGAGAGGAAGCCACAACCTCAGAGCTCAGAAAATGCTACCAATGCACCCTTCTCCAAGATGAAGGGTTCATTCTCAAGTCAAAACCAACAGTCATTACCTTTTAACAACGGAACTGAGGGCAGCAGCTCATAGAGAAATGAATATTTTCTGAATCTTGTTTGATTCCAATGAGAAGAAAAGAAAGGGTCATACAGACAAGTTATGTTTTCAGGGAGCATTCCACTGATAAGACAGAGTAAAGAAGATAATTCTGTATTGTCAGCTTGTGAGCAACCTGGAAGTGCTGATCTCAGCTGACTTGGGAGTGGCAAAGTCTAAATAAATACCCACATATGCACAATTCTATTATTAAAAAAGTCCTGCTGGCATAGAACACAGCATTGGCAACCCCTACCCCCACCACCTACACACACACACACACACACACACACACACACACACACACAGAGAGAGAGCTTCTGTTGAGTTCTAATCCTGAATTCCAGGAAGTCCTGAGTTTTTAGAGTGATAATTATTATAAAGAAGTCAACACTTCATCTGTACAAAAATTATTTAAAAAGATGGAGAAGGAAACAACAAAAGAAAATGCATCAAGAAAAGAACATTCACCAGAAAATGTTTGCCATGAGGCAATTTAAAGCATTATGTTCAAATACATTGTTATACATTTTTAAACTTAATGAAAGAAAGCATAACCTCTATAAAACAAAAATACAAGGCAAAGATTCAATAGCTCATGGAAGATAGTAAGACCACAGAGATAAAATAGGAGTTGATACAGGGAAAAAAAGTAAAAAAATTGTCACAAAAATAAAAACAAAATTGAAACAGCATACAACATCTATCCTGGCTCTCTGATGCCTTCACAATAACCATGTTTTATCTCATTTTCTGAAATTGAGAGAGTAAACATAAATTTATACAGATAACAACCCTGTATTCATATTTTACATGGGAAAATAAAAATTGCTGAAAATATTGAGAATGGATTGAGGAAAATCAAGCAAAATTAAATGCAAATAAAACAAAGCAAAAACCAAATGGCTTTTTTTAAAGATTAAAGAAATATTGATAGGTGAGGAATCTAGACCAAAATAAAAAGATTCAACATGAAAAGAACAAAAAATTAGGAAATAATAAAGTACGCTTTAATAACATTTCTGGAAATAAGACTTGAATCTAGAGTTTCAAAGGGCCACCCCATCCCAGGAAAAATTGAAAGAGAATGCTCAACATCAAGATACAGTCATGTTATCAGATGAAAAAAATAAAACTTTCTATGCTGTGTTTGTGTGTATCTAGAAGGAATCTACTATTTTCAATTTCAGTATTTTCTTCTACCAATGTCTAGAACATTACTTTGCTGCTTTGTACTTTTGTTCTTGCTCAAACATACAGAGTCTGATCACAAAATGGAAAAAACTAGACCAAAAAAAATGGAAAGAACAAAGAAGTCATGACTGGAAGGAAGAAAATATTCCTATTTGCTTCTAATTGGAGAGCTTAAGGATAAACATCTTTAACAGGAAGTTAAAGTAACCTAATTAACATTGTTTATTTCTCACTCATAAAAGCAGATTTTTAAAAGTGTGGAATCTGCCCATTAGCATTCAGACAAACAGGACTTATAAGATCAAGTTTGGCAGTGTTCTTAATCTAGTGGATTGATGGAATAAAATGATGGACTATCTTAAATTACCATAATAAATTATCTGCCCTGAAAGAAGAAATTCCACCATTGTATCTTTTCTCATATCCAAAGAGAAAGCTGTAAAAGATGACACACAAATCATAGCATTGCTTAGCTCTTTTGTTACTTTATCAGGAGTCACACCCTGAAATACCATTTCCCTTTGCTCACCACCTGCACTTAATCTCCAAGGCTAATCAATTTATTTTCCTCACTATATTCTGACTTTGACTTCTACATTGTCCCTACAATCCACTACTTCTAGTCCAACTCACCTTCAGATAGCAGCTTTTGCCCCCTTCCAATCTATTCTGTCTGCACCCAAAGTGATCTTTGTAAATAACAAAGATGATCATGTAATTATCTCCCCCACCGGAGACTCCAACCCTGCTTATGACTCTTCAGTGGCTTTTTGTTATCTTGAGGGTAATGAGTTATCATTACATGATCTGGCCTTTTCCACCTGTTATCCTTAACTTCTGCAGCTTTTTTCATGTGCTCACACACGTGTTCATACTCATTGAATATTCATACTCATTGAATACGTGTGTGAGCACATTTTTTTTTTTTGTTTGCTTGCTCTTTTTTTTTTTTTTTTTTAAAGTTTCTCCAAAAAGCTCTCATCTTTTCCCTGTGCTCTGGTAGGAGCATTCCTCCTTCTTCTCCCACCCCCCACTGCAGCTGCAGCTCTCTTCTACTCAAATTTTGTGTGTCTGTTTAAGCAACCTTCCTCAAAGAAGCCTTTTCTGAGCCATTGTACCTCTTTCCTCTTAATATTTGTCTCTTCCAACTCTATATTCATGCTTAGAGGGCCATTACCTGTATTCATTCATATTTACTTTCTATCCCTCAATTCCAGAAAATGAAATAAAACATGGTTATTTTAAAGGCGTAAAAGATCAAGGATAAGCCAAATCTCTTTAGATTTCATTTATTTCACTTTATTTAATGTCACCCTAGTGTGGGAGGTTTGAGTAGGTTGCTTAAGTTCCCTGTGGCTTATTTGTATCGTCTATAAAATAGGATCAATTACGCTGCCCATGACTGTTGTGACGATCAGGGTTCATAAGAAATGTTGTAACCTTTTATAAAGAACTGCATCATACTAATTAATAGGATAATAATAATTATTACTCTCAAAAGGTTTTATTGGTCTAATCACATATCTGAATGTAAGACATAAAAAGTATCTTGTGGTAGTTTTGATACTAAAACAAAATATAAACTTATAAACTTTTTAAAGTGTTTAGAGATTTTTTTTTAATTTCTTTTTTTTTTTTTTTTTTTTAGACGGAGTCTCACTCTGTCGCCCAGGCTAGAGTGCCATGGCATGATCTCGGCTCACTGCAACCTCTGCCTCTGGGTTCAAGCAATTCTCCTGCCTCAGCCTCCCGAGTAACTGGTACTACAGGTGCCTGCCACCATGCCTGGCTAATTTTTGTATTTTTAGAAGAGACAGGGTTTCACCATATTGGCCAGGCTGGTCTCTAACTCCTGACCTCAAGTGATCTGTCCACCTCAGCCTCCCAAAGTGCTGGGATTACATCCATAAGCCACTGGGTCTGGTCTTTTTTTATTTTATTTTATTTTGTTGTTCTATTTGTCAGTGCTGACTTCTCTTAGGCCAGAGACATGTAGTACTTCAGAACTATTTTTATAGGATGACAGCCTGATGAAGTTTCTAAAACCCCCAGAAGAGTGGTAAAAATGATGGTAAAGAATAGAAAAAAATGGACAATTATCTGTAACATATGTTTGCAGATTATACATGCCAATGTGCATGTGAACACATAGATGAAATATTCATTTCATATATTCAGAAAAAAAGAACATTTTATATTTTAAGTAACTCACTCTTTACCTTAGGGATCTTCTAGGGAAAAAAAGGTTGGTGGTGTTGGCAAATGTGTATATATATTTAATATATGTATGAAAAAAAGAGAAAAGTAGGCAGAAGATAACAAAGTGGAAAGGGGGACAGAGAAGAAAGGAGGAAGGAAAAAGACAAGAATTACCAGGATTCTGTTTCAGAAAGTCCCTTATTGGACAAAACTACCAGCGATCCAATGTGGAAAAGGCAATTTGACAGTGAATGCACTATAACTTTCCTAGTGAATGCTTACTTTCTGGAACAAACATAAAAGGCCCCTGTGATAAAGCTGTGATGCAAAAAGTTCTTGGATTTCCCTTCTTCATTTTGGGACCATTTCTGAAAAGGGAGCTTTAAGCTCTTCTTCTTCCATCATCTTACAGGGATTTTCATCATAGATTAGCTCTACTAAGGCCTTTGAAAAAATGGAATGTATTCTACCTCTTCAATATACCTCATACCCCTGCCCAAGTTTCTAATTCAGTAGATCTGTGGCAGGCCTGATAATGTGCTTTCTAATAAGTTCCCAAGTGATGCTGATGCTGCTAATCTGGGGATCCTGACCTTCAAGAAACTCTGAAAGCCAATAGAAAGTACAGAAAACCTTAGAAGTAGAATCATGATTTGAAAGAGCTAAGAGAATGGACAAAGCCAAGGTCCAGTGTGGTTCTGGCACACACTGAGCACCCCATAAATACTGAATTAATAAGTGGATGAATAAGTAAGCATTATCTGAATGCTTCTGTGAATGGCCCAAGGAAGAAGAGCACCATAGTGATCGGGACTTTGCCATTAGATACATCAAGTTTCAAATCTTGCTTCTCCACTTACTGGCTGATACGGTTTGGCTCTGTGTCCCCACCCAAATATCACCTTAAATTGTAATCCCCATGTGTCAAAGGTGGGACCAGGTGAAGGTAATTGGATCATGGGGGCCATTTCCCCCATGCTGCTCTCGTGATAGTGAGTGAGTTCTCATGAGATCTGATGGTTTTATAAGTGTCTGGCATTTCCCCTGTTTGCACTCATTCTCTCTCCTGCCAGCCTGTGAAGAGGTATCTTCTGCCATGATTATAAGTTTCCTGAGACCTCCTCAGCCGTGCAGAACTGTGAGTCAATTAAATTTCACTGCTTAATAAATTACCCAGTCTCATGTATTTTTTCATAGCAGTGTGAGAAAGGACTAATACACTGACCTTATGACATTTTACTATCATTTCATTTCTCTGGGCGCAAGTTTTTCTCATATTTATATTGCAGTCACAGTATCTACTTTATGGAGTTGTTCTGAAGATTAAGAATAACGGTTGTTAAACTGGCTAGGTATGGCTCCTGTCGCATTGGAAAGACACACTATGTGATGCTTATTCTCTGCTGTTGTTCCAATGCTCTGCAAAGTTGTATAAGCTATGTGACAGGAAAGTGTTTCAGGACTGGATCACCTGACACCCAAATGATCAGCAGTCAGCCCCCCAACACCTGCCAGTGATTGGTAGAAGAGGGCCTAGCCAGTTCAGGGTTCATGAGTATGTGACAAATGAATTGCCACACAAATAGTTACTTTACACACCTTCAAACCACACATTATTGTGCATGACAAGGACACCCTCAGCTTCAGTAAGCGGAGAATAAATGGACCCTAGAGAAATAAACACTCATGAATACACTATGTTTGAATAAGGATCTAGAGTCAAACACTTTTTCATAAACTTCCTGTCCACTTCTCCACCCACTAGATCCATATTGCTTCTGAGAACATGCTCTAGTAACTGTTTTAACAGAACAATCTCTCTTTTTTGGTAGAGGATGGCAATCAAAATAAAAGGAATAGCTACACCTGAGTATAAAACATCTTCTCTAAAAGTCTCAAAGAATATTACTAAATGCCTTATTCAAACATTGTTCAATTCAGACACCAAGAGCTTTGGCTTTTCACACTCAAGATTAATATTTCTGTAGAGTAGATGTGAAAAGCTTAAGTAGGGAAATGTAATCATTCCTCAAGTGTCCTGATGTTTTCCTATCACATACCTCAGTGACCTGAATATTATGTACATAGAAAGTAACAAGTAGATTTTTGAGCATTAGCCCTCACCAGCAATTTCCACCCAAATCTACTCAAACATGTACCATAAAATAAAAGACACCGTGAAAACTAGCCAGCTCTACCACTTGCTTTTAAGCAAAAAATGGGATATAGGTTGTGTTCAGTGATGTCACTGTTGTAGATCAGCTTTGCCCCTTAGTGTCCTTTGCCTGTAGAACTTCTGCCTATCAGAAATTCACTCTAAGCAATGATCTGAGGCTCATTTGCATTGAAATACAAAATAATAAAAATATTTAATTCTGTCTTCTACTAGATGTCTAAGGCCCATTGCAGAGCACTAGGCTGGGCTATATGAGGTGTCGTGTAGCATAGGCTAGGCGTGGTGGCCTGTGGAATCTAAGAGAATAATTCAAGATACTGCAGCTTATGGGGAAACAAAACAAAGAAGCGAATGAATTGGAATGAGCAAGTCACCAAATATTTCTCCAAACAGTAATGATGAAACCAGACAAATGTATCAGAAACAACCATTGCAGTTCCCTGGAAATTGACCAAACACTTAAAACAAACTGATAAGCACTTACTAAAGAAAAACTATTGAATTTTCATGAGAACTGTGGACATCCATGGTATTCTTGCCTGGGCTGCTCCCCTTCTTGTCCCCTAGCTTTTTCTTCATGGTAATTCTAACATGGTAGAGCACATGGTGAATAGCAGCTTAACTGTAGGAGGAAAGTAACTTGATTTGGAGCAGTAGTTGGACAATCCCATCCCCAGCAGAGATGTCAACAATAAGCAACAATACCAAAGGCAAGGGAATTAGGACAAGAAGTTTTGATACCTGAGGTTGAATGGGCCAACCAGAAGTTCAGGAGGAAAATATGGGAAATGAGATAGTCATCGAGACACTTGATACCCTTGGTTGACTGGAGGTGATGTGTACACACAGGGCAGACTGGAAGAAGTCCAAGCTGTTCACATATCCCTGTCTTACCAGGAACCTCTGTGTTTTGCAGAGGAGACACCAGAAACTGCAAAACAGCCTGAACTAAAAACTGCCTGAAATATGAATGTGTTCCTGAATCCACATAGAGACCCATCAACTCAGGTGGGAAATTTTGCTGGCCTAAAGTGTTTGGGCCCAATGTCTCACTAATCATTGGCTGACCATCAGGTTATGCAGAAATAAGACTCCTAAGAAGTCAGCCATAAAAATATGAACAAGCGTTTGACGAGGAGGTTGGGGGAAAAGGGATGCTAAGCAGAGAGTAGTGTCCACATACTATAGAGGAAAAAAATTTCAAAAATGTAGTCCAAACAGGTTACTAAATAAAGATATAAACATATTTTTAAAACAATATTGGTAATAACCTCTGGAACAAAAATCTAATCGGAATCAAGAGCTACTATAATACGGTATCTCAAAATAGTCCATATTCAATAAAAATTATGAGACTTGCTAAGAAACAGGAAAGTGTTACTCATATTAAAGAAGGAAAATAGCAGTGAATAGACATTTCTCTGAGGGTTCTCAGAGGCCAAATTTAGCAGACAACAACTTCAACTCAGTTTTGTATCTATGTTCAAAGAACTAGAAGAAATTAACAGTAAAGAATTAAAGGAAAGTATTATAATCCAAAAAAAAAGGACCTCAGTAAAGATATAGAAATTATTTTTAAAATCCAAATGGAAATTCTGGTAATAACAGTACAATAAAATAAAAATTGTACTTCAGGGGCACACTGCCAGATATAACAGCAGAATTAAGTTGGTATTATAATAAAGTAAATTATAATTACTTAAGATGCATAACCACAAGCTATGATTTGCTGACCTCTGTGCTAGTCTATAAAGCAAGCCTCAATAAATTTAAAGGATTGAAATCATATAAAGTGTGTTCTATGACCACAACAGAATTAAGTTAGAAATGAATGAAAGAAAGAGATCTGATGAATCCCCAAATATTTGGAAATTACACAGCACACTTCTAACACCCATGAATGAAAGAAAATTGCAAAATATTTTGAGCTGAATTGAAAACACAAAAAATCAAAATATATGTAGCATGCATCTAAAGCAGTGCTTAAAAGGAAGCTTATAGTTTATAAAAAGAAAAATAGTCTCTAATGAATAATTCAAGCTTCCTCTTTAGCTAACTAGAAAAATAAGAGCAACCTAAACCCAAAAAGAAAAAGAAAAAGGAAATAATATGGATTTACATGAAAATCAGAGAAATAGAAAAAATATAGAAAATAATGAAACCAAAAGGTGATTATTTAAAAAGATCAACAAAATTGATAAATCTTCAGCTAAACTAAGAAAAAAAAAAGAAAGCACAAATTGCCAAAATAAAGAGCAAAAGAGGTAACATCAGTACTAACCCTACAGAAATTAAAAGCATTCTAAAATGACATTAAAAACTTTTTGCCAAAAATTTGACAAATTACATGAAATGACAAATTTCTAGAAAGACAGAAATGAACACACTGATTCAAGAAGACATAGGAAATCTGTATAGATGTGAGATGCCATCTCACACCACTCAAAATACTGTTATTAAAAAGTCAAAAAAATAGACGCTGGGAAGTTGCAGAAAAAAGGGACTGCTCATACATTGCTGGTGGGAATATAAATTACTTCAACCACTGTGGAAAGCAGTTTGGTAATTTCCCAAAGAACTTAGAAATACCATGCAACCCAGCAATCCCATTATTGGGTAAATACACAAAGAAATATAAATTTTTCTATCAAAAAGACCTGCACATGTATGTTCATTGCAGCACTACTCACATAACAACGATATGGAATCAACTTACATGCCCATCAACAGTAGACCGGATAAAGAAAATGTGGTACATATACACCATGGAATATTAGGCAGCCACAAAAAAGAATGAGATCATGTCATGTCCATTGCAGCAACATGGAGCTAGAGGCTATTATCATTAGGACACTAACACAGGAACAGAAACCCAAATAATGCATTTTCTCACTTAGAACACATAGACACAAAAAGGGGAACAACAGACACTGGGGCCTACTTGAGGGTGCAAGGTGAGAGATGGGTGAAGATAAAAAAAAAAAGCTACCTATCAGGTACTATGCTTATTACCTGGGTGATAAAATAATCCGTACACCAAACCCCACAACATGCAGTTTAGCTATATAACAAACCTGCACACATACCCCTGAAACTAAGATAAAAACTTAAAAAAAAAAAAAGAGAATATTTGTATAGACCTACAACCAATAAAGTAATGGAATTTGTAATTTAAAACTCTTACCACAAAGAAACCCCTAGTTCTAGTTAGCTTCACCGATGAATTCTATCAACTATTTAAATACCAATCCTTCAATACTCTTTCAGAAAATAAAGAACGGAGTCTTTCCAAATCATTCTATGAGGCCTATTTAACAAAGCCAGCCAAAGACATCATAAAAAAATAAAATTGCAGATTAATGTCCCTGAGAATATAGAGGCAAAAATTCTTTTAAAAAATTAGCAAACCAAACCAATCAGCAGTTTAAACATATTTTACACCATGACCAAGTGGGATTTATCTAAGAATGCAAAGTTGGTTTAACATCTAAAAATTACCTTATGTGACCATTTTACAGATGTAGAAAAAGAAAAGGCAGTTGACAAAATTTCACATGCACTCATGATTTTTAAAAAATTTTAACTGGAATCAAACAGAATTTCCTCAACATCTACAGAAAAAGTATTTTATTTTTATTTTTGTTATTATTATTATTATACTTTAAGTTCTAGGGTGCATGTGCACAATGTGCGGGTTTGTTAAATATGTATACATGTGCCATGTTGGTGTGCTGCACCCATCAACTTGTCATTTACATTAGGTGTATCTCCTAATGTTACCCCTCCCCCCTCCCCACAATAGGCCCCAGTGTGTGATGTTCCCCTTCCTGTGTCCAAGTGATCTCATTGTTCAATTCCCACCTATGAGTGAGAACATGCAGTGTTTGGCTTTCTATTCTTGTGATAGTTTGCTGAGAATGATGGTTTCCAGCTGCATCCATGTCCCTACAAAGGACACAAACTCATCCTTTTTTATGGCTGCATAGTATTCCATGGTGTATATGTGCCACATTTTCTTAACCCAGTCTGTCACTGATGGACATTTGGGTTGATTCCAAGTCTTTGCTATTGTGAATAGTGCTGCAATAAACATATGTGTGCATGTGTCTTTATAGCAACATGATTTATAATCCTTTGGGTATATACCCAGTAATGGGATGGTTGGGTCAAATGGTATTTCTAGTTCCAGATCCTTGAGGAATCGCCACACTGTTTTCCACAATGGTTGAACTAGTTTACAGAAAAAAATATTAAGTGCATCTACATTGGAAAAGAAGAATGGTCAAAAACAATTAAAATTTTTTTTTGTTTGCAGTTGACATAATCTTATATGGAGAAAATTCTAGGAATACACACACACACTGCACGCTTACTACAAGGTTGCACGATAGAAGATTAATATACAAAAAATCTATTGTAGTTGCAAATACTAGTAATGAACAATCTGAAAATCAAATCAAGAATACAATTCCGTTAACAACAGTAACAGATAAAACAAAATACTAATGATAAATCTAACAAAGTGTAAGATTTATACAATGAAAACTACAAGTACTGAGTGAAAGAAATAAAGGGAGGTAAAGAAAGAAGTGGAGACGTATTCCCTTTTCATGGATTGAAAAACTTAATAGTGTTAAAATGGTAATTCTCCTCAATTTTATTTATACAGATTCATGGCAATTCCTATCAAAATTTCAATAGGCTTTTTTGTGAAAAATGACAAATTGATCAATATATAACATTTATACATAAATGCAGCGGGCCTGGAATAATCTGAGTAATTTCCGAAAAGAAGAACAAAGTTGGAAGACTTGCGCTAACTACCTGGTTTCAAAACTTACTATAAAACTACAGTAATCAAGACAGTGAGGCATTGCTGTAAGTGTATGTATATAGGTTAACGGAAAAAAATGAAATTCCAGAATTAAACTTTACAATTTTGGTCAATTAATTTTTGACAAAAATGTGGAGACAATTTAATGGGGGAAATGACAGTCTGTTAACAAATGGTGCTGGGACAACTGGATATTCATATGAAAGAAAAAGAACTTAGATCTTTATCTCATACCATATGTACAAATAAACTCGAAATAGACCATAACCCTAAATGTTAGTAGTTTAAACTATAAAACTTCTATAACAGTGGTTCTCAATCAGGATGATTTTGCTTGCCAAGGGACATTTGATAATGTCTGGAGACATTTTCAGTTGTCATAACCAGTGAGAAGGGGTCAGGCAGGCGCTAATGGATCTAGCGCATAAAAGCCATGGATGCTGCTATGTATTCTAGAATGAACAAGACAGGCTCCCATGACAAATAATTATCTGGCTCCGAATATCAACAACGGTGCTATTACAAAATCCTGATCTAGAAGGGAAGCTCTGTGACTTGGGTTATATAAAGAATTCTTAATGTGACAATAAAAGCGCAACCCATTTTTAAAAATAGATTATTAAGATGAATAACTCTTGCACTTCAAATTAAACTGTTAAGAAAATAAAAAGACAAGCCACAGACTGGGGGAAAATATTTGAAAATCAGATTTCTGACAAAGTGCTTGTATCCAGAATATATAACAAACTCTTCAACTCAATAAGACAAACAACTCATTTTAAAAATGAGAAAAAAATTTAAATATACTTTCACCAAATGAGATATACAGATAGCTAAAAGACACAGGAAAGGATGCTTACTTCTTTAGTAATTTGGGAAATGCAAATTAAACCACAATGAGATACCACAATAAATCCATTACAACAGTTATAATAAAAAATATAGACAATATCAATTTTTGGCAAGAAGGTGGAGAAACCTGAGCTGTCATATACTGCTGATACTCACGTAAAATGGTACAGCCATTTGGAAAACTGTTTAACAGTTTTCTAAAGAGTGAATCATAATAATATCAATATGACCCACAAATTCCACTTCTAAGAATCTACCCAAGAAAAGTGAAAACATGTCTACACAAATACTTGTATCTGCCTGGTCATAGCCACATTACTCTTAATAGCAAAAGACAGGAAACAATCCAAGTGTCTGTCAACTATGAATGGGTAAATAAAATGTGATAAAAATTAAAGTAAAATGGAAGATAAAAATGGCTAAGTAAAATGTCTGGAAAAGGCCAATTTGTAGTGACAGAAAGCCTGGGGTAGGGGTAGGAGTGGAGACTGGCTGCAGAGGGGAATAAGGAAACATTTTGGAATGAAGACAGTGTTCTAAAACTGGTTGTAGTGATGATTGTGAAACTCCATAAATTTAACAAAAATCATTACATTGTACATTTTCAATGAGTGAATGTATGGCATGTAAATTATGCCTCAATAAAGATTAAAAAAAAAAAAAAAAAGCTAAAGAGCCTCATCCCAATGTGAGAAACACAAATAATACTGGAAGAGAAATAAGAGAGATCAAGAAGGTTTATGGCAAACAGATACTGGAAAATGACATAAAGTCTACGAATGGCAATGTGCCTAGAATCTTGGCAGGGAGAGAGCATAAAGAGCTATAACTTGCTGGAAACCCCTCCCCTCACACCTCTGGAATGAATGAGGCTGGGTTAGCCACAGGCTTGTGTATAGGAAGCTCTGATGCTTTAGGGCATGTAAAGGTAGGAGTGAAAATCCCACTCAGTGGGTACTCAAGCTGACCAAGGTGCTGATAATTTCTCAGTTCAAGATATAGGTATAGGATATGAATTTGTGATGCTTATCGCTCTGAGGAATGGAAATTGATAGAGGAGTGTATTACATCATAACTATAGGGTTTACAGCCTTAAAGAATCTCAAGGAGCATTACTGTAATGAGGTGGATACCTGTGTACCCAGAGAAGTCACTACCTAGAAGGCCACAGACTCCTTATGCCAGTCTGTCTTTACAAGAAGCATTGCAAAATTGATCAAAGAAGATGTGCATCTGGTGGGGGTTCAGAAAGGGACCAAACCAGGCCCCTAGAATGACCACAGATAAGAATTCACCTTTTGTGCCTTCAAAGAGGACTGATGGTAATTACCCTTTAATATGTTTCCCAGCTAAGCCAATCACCAGTTACAAAAAAAATCACAGCCTTCTTATAAAACGTCGTATGGAAAAATATCTTTTCTTTCTGTATGCTAACTTGAATGTATTTCCTTCTGCAAAAAAAAAAAAAAAGCTCATATTTATCAACTTATTCATGGACTCTGTCAGCAATTTTTAGCCTGTGAGAAACGACATCCTGTGCTAACCACAACAACCTGTAAGAACAGCAATGGATTTCTAATTTAATCACATCACAGTATTGGTCAGTCTCAGAAAATATTTATTATTTCATGACAGAGGTGGCAATATTTTGAAAATCACTTTATAAATCTATCAGTCTCGGAAAAACAACGTCTTTTAATTTTAAATCAAAATGCTACAGTATCTGCTCCTTCATCAAACACAATTGTCTCAAAATATCTCAAAGCATTTTATTGTCAAAAATGGAATGGGTAAGCTCCAGACAGAAACTTTACATAAAATATATCTATAATCCCTGTAGAAGCAGAAATATCTGGACATGTATTCTTATGCACAACAAATCTTGAATGTAATGTGTCTTAAAGCCTCATGAAAATCATTTGGAAAAAGGATGTAAACTTGGATTTTTTAGATTCTCTGAATAAAGGTATTTCATAAATGGAAAACAAAATGATAATGAAAATCGACCCCACACATTCTTTGAAATTTTCTAACGGATCACAGCTTACGTACATTCTTTCTTCATTTCCAGGTTCCTAGACTTTCCTGTGCATAAGAATCCACTAGGGTGCTTGTTCAAAATGCACTCTTCAAGTCCCTACACCCAGGAGATTCTACTTCAGTGCCTCTGAGACAGGGCCTGGAAACTTGGTGATTCTGATAAAGTGGCATGAGAATCACTGCCTCTGAGGACTCCAGTGAATTGCTTAAAAACAGATGTATTTCCCAGTGATTTTGCACTTGAGCCTGGGGTATGGCAGCCTTCATGCAACAGAGAGCATTATGGGATTCCTGAAAACCTGGACAACTGAGGACCAAGGGGGCAGAATGGATCAAGACTACACCAAGTTAGCAATTTGATGATGTTTTCCTTTGGAGGATTCAAATAAGTATACTAAAACCAAATCCATGCCAGGTAACATCTGTTCTTTCTATGACTATTCAAGCAAGACAACTGCTAATAATAGCTCCTGATTACTGAACAACCGTAAATGCTAGACAGCCTGAGGAATCTGTGTGGACATTACATGTTCTTTTCTGGTCATAAAATCTGGTTGGTGTGCAATTACTCCAGTGTGACACCTTATATAAGCTAGAAATCATGTCTTCACTTTAAACATTGTAAATCAATAAAATTACATTGTAGCCATTGACAACACATACAATTTTGCCTGTTTGATGCCCCATTACTGCAACAGCACTCGCCTTGGTTTGGAAAGCAGTCCTTCACTTCCCTAAATGAGTATTACAGAGGAGTTTCCCCCTCCTTGGTCTTCTTGCATTGAGGACATATTTATAGACAGAGAATAATGTCACAAAAATTGCTCTCATAAATAGTCTTTTCTACTTTATAGTATTGGTGCCCATTCCTAGGTCAGATAGTGAAATTTCTGAGTTCCATTTTTTTCCCAATGTATTTTCTTACCATTTTTACATAAAAAGGTGGTGGAGTTGAGAATTGCATGATTGAATTAAATGTGTCATGTTAAACACAATAATGTACAAAATATAGTGTGTTAAAACTGTACTCCTATGATATAAATATACAACTTCTACCAGAATAAAATTAAGGAGGATGTCTTTTGTGGGATGTTAGGAAGCCTAACACTCCCCCATTATCCCTTCTGGGATCCAACTTACAGAGAACATGCACACACTCCAGAATCACTTGCCCAGTAAGGATCAAATTGCCAGTGGTATTCATGTCCTAGCAGGTGTTTCCAAATCTTCCAAAGGCAGGGCCTCTGATTGGAGGATGCGCATAAGAGACAGCCTGAGACAAAGGAGAAGATTTCTATTCTCCCTGTCCCAATTAAAAACAGGTCAGTGTGCACTGAAGGCATGACTTAGCCATCCACATAGAACTGAAAAGCTGAAACAAAGAGTGAACAGACATCTTGATGGGTCTCCAGCAGGCTCTGATAAGATCCGTTTACCACTTGGAGATTGACAATGCAAGGTAAGCCCCTCTAAAGAGGCTGGCATTAAAGGGAATAAGCCTGGGGTAAGGTCTACACTATTTGTTGATGAATGTGACAGTCAGCATAGGCTAGGTCAGGCTGCAGTAACAAACAACTTCACTTCAAAATCTCAGCATCTTAAAACAGCATTTGTTTCTTGCTCATGCTGCATGTCAAACATGGGTTGGCAGCAGGGCTCTGTTTACTCTCGTCACTCAGAAGCCCTGCTGACAGACGCATGGAACTCAGCACATCCTTCCATAATCACTGCAGCTGCAGGTCTCACCATCCCAACTGAATGTCCTGGCTATAGAGTGATATACATCACTTTTCCCCCACAATCCAGTGGGCAGAACTCATCCAGTGGTTCCTCCTAACTTCTAAAAAGCAGAGAAATACAATCCTCCCGTGAACCAGGAAGCTGTAAACACCAGTATGTGTGCCACAGTGAGGAGTAGCATTGCAGGAGGCACCATTAATTTAATTTTCTCTTTCTATTTTACTGCTTGGCCACCCACATTTTTAATTGATCATTTTCCTCTGATTCCTTTGATGTCTTATTTACATAGTCTTAGTGGGCATTGAAATGGAACCTCTATAAAAATATAGGCATGGAAAACAACTTTCTGTCTGTTCCTCCCACACTCTCTCCTGCCCATACTTCGGAGTATGTATTCAAGAAGCCAAGAGGCTGTGCCATAGGAAAGTATCAGTTTCAACACTCTGACCATACATTTGTAAATCCAGCCCGATAAATGCTTGTGATTCTTGCCGGTCAAATTAGCCAACCCTCCTTGCATGGGGAAAAGTAAAGAAGCAGAGGAGATCATTTCAATACTCCTTGGGTCTTTGGGTAGGAATGGAAGCCTTTTCCATGAAAACATGTGGAAGAAAAGATACCATCTAATAATGTCATAGTCTTAGATTAGAGAAGACTTTATAAGTCTGGCATGAAAACTAGATATCATAAGGCAAAATTTTATCTCTCATAAGACAAAAGAAACCTTCAATAAGATGGAAATAAAAAATAATATATTGGAAGAAAATATTTACAACACATATAACAAAAATGTAGTATCCATAGTATAAAGAGTTCCTATAAATAAATCAAAAAGACATTCAAATGACCAATAAACATAAAAATGTGGTTAACCTTACAGATAATCAAAGCATACTGATCATTTTGCCCATAAAATTAGAAAATGTGAAAGATTGATTCCAATCAAAAGATCACCAGAAGATGGAGAATTGGTTGATGTATAAACTGGAACAATTATTTCAGAGAGCAATCTACTAATAGTAGTCAAACTTTAAATTTGCATGTCTTTTGACCAAGGAACCTCCACTTCTAAGAATCCGAACTTCAGAAAGACTTGCACAAATACCTCAAATACATAAGCATCATAATTCTTTACAGGATCACTTGCGATGTGAAAAATTGGAAAATGAACAAAAGTTTATCCATAGAGAGATGGTTCCATCCATGCAACAGAAGATCATGCAACTATTAAAAAAATCAGATAAACCTATATGTACTGACTTGGAACAAGGCCTGTGGTACATTACCAAGTGAAAAGCAAGCTGCTGAATAAAACATGTAGTACACACCACTGGTGTGTTGGGATCCAGCTCCCATTGAAGGCGGAAGCCTTGAGTAGTGTTTGCTGATGTCTATGAGATGAACACTAACCATTGCTCAATTCAAGCTACCAACCTTTTAATAATCAGCTTGAGAAATTCTGCAGACCACTGTATGAGTCTATTTTCATTTTTTAGAAAGTCTGAATGTGTGTTTGAGTATGTAAGTATGCGAATGTGTATGCGTTTGTGCGTGAGTTTAGAGGCACAGAAAAGATGTCAGGAAGGGTAAACACAAACTAGAACAGAATCATAGTGGGACAAAAGGCACAGTACCATGTTATAATTTACATACTTGGATATTTGAATTTTTTTCATTGAAGATTCTTGCTTGAATAGTTTTCTTAAATTATGATTTAAATATTCTGTCATTACAAAAGTAATACATGATTACTATAGGAAAAATACAAAACATAAAAAAGAACAAGGGAGAAAATTAAATTTACCCAGAATTCTATTTCAGGATAACCACTGTTACTACTTTCTGCATTTTTTTCCAGTTGTGTTTTTCTGGAAAACATAGCTTTGGGTTTTCTTAAAACCAAGTTTACATTTTATGGGTAATTTGCTAACTGTACAGAAAATTTTCATTACATTTCTAACTATTTCCTTAGGAAAAAATGTTGTTTATTATCTTAGAAGTGGCATTAATTACTGGTTAAAGGTAAGATCACAAAATATGTCTTAAAGAGAGGATAACTACATTATATTAAATGTAATTCAGGTTAATTCTACGTAATGAAATTGTATGTCTCCGATTTTCTAAAAATATATAGGTAGATTTTTATGGCAGTATTAATGCATTTTTTGCACATTTTACTATCTATGCATTATTTTACATGCAAGAAAATTATTGGCCCTGTAAAGCTTGCAATAGAAATAAAGTGTAGTTATCCAGATTAACTCAATCTGGGATTATACACATATATGTATATTATATATATTCCACATATATATTATATACATATATATATATATATATAAATTTTAACAGGAAAAATACAGCAAGCCAGTGCAGACATTTAGGAAGTAATGAAAATCTTGTCAATACAGCTGCTGATAAAAAGCAGGTGAGGGAATTCAGTACAACTCACTTAAGCCCAGGATTCCAGACACCTGCATTCACCAGAGATTTGAAGTCATTGCATCGAGCTCTATACCTAATCCGGTATCGCACCAAGTTGATCCCCAATCAAACTTCTGGTTTCACAGTATGATTTCCAAATGCACTCTCCACCTAACCCTTGCCCATTACTCAAAAACTGAAAATCCAAATTTGTAGACATACCTTTCATCGGGTACTATATTCAGAAGTATCTCAGGACCAGAGTCCAGGATATTATGTGTGTCTCAAACCATTTGTTTTATTTGGGACTATCAACTCACATGCTGATGGTTCTTAATCCAACATTACCTCCATTCCTAAGTTATTTAAGTAATTGATAGAGTTCCAATATCCATTGAAATAATTAGGATTACTTGGGATCATTATTGTATGTTTCTTTTCTTTTTGCAATTATGGAGAGTGTCTATAGTGAGGGAGTAAAGAAAAAATATAGTCTCTCTTTTTTCCTTAAGTGAATGCAATTAGTTGATGCATCCATAAAGGAGCTCATCTGTACTTCATAAAATTAAAGATGTAGACATCTGAGTGGGTATAGATGACAAAAAAAAGTCAGATTTCAATGGAAATTGACTAATAAGCCTTTTTTACTATTGATTCGTTTTCTTTTAATAAATTATGGAGAACACAGTGAGTCTCCAAGAATGAAGGAAATTAAATGTGATGCCAACACTCTCTAACCTCTTATATCTGCCATTCCCAAACAGAACTTTTGACCATGGTAAAATAGCAAGAGAAATGTTGAGAAAATCAGATAGAGAGTAATGGAATCTTGGAACCAATAAACTACAAATTAGTAGAGAAAGGGACACCCTAGAGGCCCTAATCTGGACTTGAGTCAATATTGTGATACAATTGTCCAACAAAACTTATGTGAATTCAAACTGGCTTGAATCCATGCCCTAAATCCATGTATTTATACATCACCTCTTCCCTGGGAACTAAGAGCACTTCATAAGCAGTTTTGTCTTCCCTCATTATTAAACACCTACAGTTTCCACTTCTTTTGTCTCTGTGGTGACCTAATATTCCCTGTCGACAGAAGGAGAGACTGGGGTAAGAAGAAGCTCTCTCATATGCCTGAGACAAATCACAAAGAAACAACTAAAGTCAGCCCAGGTACTGTTACGTCCAATGGGACGTATTCTACACTAGCCAAGATTTAAATAGAGGAATGTAGGAGTTAATTAAGATATCAGCAAGAACTATAGTGGGTATGGATGATAAGGCAAGGGTTTCAGCAGTTTAGCATCATTACTAAGGAGGTTTTTAAAGGGATACACAAGAAAGAATAAACACTGCACTTAATTCCAAGGTTATAATAAAGTCAAGCCAGATTGAAAAATGAGAAGATATTTCCCCAAGATTCAAATTGCCTTAAGGCTAAATTCTTAGAGATCTGAGTGCTGTTTGTATGTGTGCTGTGGCAGGTGCTTGGGAAATGGTCTTTGCTATCAGTTATCTTCTTAAAACTAACTTACACATTTTGGGATTCAAATACATTTATTCTAGGCAAAATAAAGTTACTATTTTCTATTAAAAATAGAGACTTTAAATGTTCAAAGGAGTGTTTACATTCCTTAGAAATAGTCAGCTTAATTTTCCCCTGAAACAAATGCAAATTTTAATATATAATGAAAACTAGGTGACATAAACAATGAAAAAGTATAGTATACCAAAGAAAAGGGTATGTCCAAAAAATGTGATCTTGTATCTTCATCTTGGTGGGACAGAGTCAGTCCTCCAGACAGTTCTTACAAGTGCAAGAAACAATCCTATGACAAAAGAGAGAAACTCCAGAGTTGGAAAACCATTTTATTCCTTAATTTTTGAATGCTCAGTTAAAATACAGCTTCAACAGGTCTGTGACTGACACACATTCATTCAACTGGTCCCTTGAGTAGATTACCTGTTTCCAATGAGGACCCCTTTCTTTAAGACCATCAAAATAAACCTACTACATATTTGAATTTGGAGAGATTTTTGGAAAACAGCTTATTGCATATTTCTTGTTTGCCTAAACTAATATGGGGTGGTAAATGGTGGGGGGATATTTTATTGACCCTTGGCCTTCAGAAAACTAGAAAGGTATCCTAACCTCCACTGATAGTACTGCTAAACAATCAGGGTGATGGCGCAAAGGACCTCTCCCAAGAGCAAATCAACCAACACCTCTTCTCAGAACTAGATCTGTTTTTGAAAAAGATCAACAAACATGATTTGGTCTGTGGTACTGGAAGTATGGGCAGGGTGCCTCCAAATAAAAAAATGAAAACATGTAAATACAGAGTAACACCCTGTATCTCTTTATTTGCCTAATATGCTGCTGGAGGCACAAAGGAGAAAGCAAACGTTACTAGAAAGTGAGATTTTTCTCAGAATAGCCACAATAAATGCCTTTTCAAAAAAAAAAAAATTAAGACAAAATAGAAGACAACCTTCAGGTCTGAAATCAAAGAAAAGCCAGTTTTGGTCTAAGATGTTGAAAACATGGCTCATGAGCAGTTTGTCTAGGTAAAAATATGACCCCTGTGATGTTGCCAAGGTCTCTGAGACCCAGGGTGCTGCTGAGTAAATGCTGGTTGCATAAGTTAGAGCAGCTAAGGGGACACTTTAATTTATGTGCTCAATTTTTCTGAGGTCTCAAAAAAGAAAAAAAAATGAAGGTGGGGGAAAGGGATGAATGAGGTTAATTTTCAGGGTGGCACATTCAGGGATGCTTTGGAGATTAAGGGTTTTTCCATTACCTTAGTATCCTCATCTGAGGGAAAAGTGATTTTGTAGGAAGAAGAATCTCACTGGAAGTCTTAATTCACCCTCCCCAAAAGGCCTCAGGGTCTTTAAACAGCAACTGAGTCTCTCAAATTCATTTTTCAAATGAGGGTTAGGTAAGAAAGATTTCAAAATCATGATCAATAAGAGTATGCTTCATATCAGGGCGATGAAATAGTCTGTATACAAAGCCCCCGTGACACGCAATTTGCCTATATAACAAACCTGTACGTATACCCCTGAACCTAAAATAAAGGTTTAAAATCATCGTAATAATAAGAGGTACTCTTTCATTTCACCATAGGCCTACAAGTTAACATACTAGGACACTATGAATTAAATGGAATAATAAATATAAGAGGCTCAAATTTCATGTAAAATATTGTCAAATATAAAATGACATATAAATTCACATGCATAAAATGTATTTTTCCATTTACTAGGTATTCCTTCTTGGAATACAAGACATAAGATTTTTTAAAAATCGATGTCAGATAAAACTTAAGCATTCTATTCCTTTCACAGACTTACCCTGAAAACTAAGAATCATAACTGAAAACTTGAAACTTCCCCTTCCTCTCATTTTTAAATGGCTTGTGTCTTATAGAGTCACTGGTAAAGCAAAGAAAAAAACATCCTGCCTTAAAAATTAAATTTTCTATTTAGTTTTATGTAGAATAAATGTAAATGGCATCATTCCTGATAATTAATTATAATTAAATCATTCTCTCCATACTTTGCAGGTGTTTACATCGTGTTTCTGATTCCTGAGATTGAAGGTTCTACCCAATGGAAACATATTCTGAAATGCTATTTTCAGTAGCTTATTTCTGAGTTGTTTGGGGACTGTTACAATAAAATAAACACAAAATAGTTTGGCTAAGAACTCTAATCATTCCTGCTGCACAAAAGTCTAGAGATGATTAAGTGAAGACTCAGGGATAAGGATGATAACGTGAACCAAAATACTACATCTGGGCTCTACATACAAAGACTCACATCACAGACAGAGAAACAGCCTGTACTCCTTGTGAATGAGCTGTATCCTGTAGGCAAAGGCTCCACCTGTTCTCAGCACGCCTCTCCTCTCTCGCACGCCTCTTATTCTTTGGGGAGCATTTTTCCAGTTTGGGCAAATAAATTTAGATCTCTGTACAGCTGTACTTGTGACTTACGTTATTACAAATATACTCAATTTGTTCTTTTTTTTTTTTAATGTTTATTTGAATGCAAAAGGCTGCCAGGACCTGTGGCGGAGAGTGTGAACTTGGCCTTCTGCCACAGGTCACTGGTGATTTCAACTTATTTCCTCTCATCTTCTTTTACTAAATTAAAACTCTTAAAGTTCAAATTAAATTAAGTTTAAATTAAAAGCTAGGAAGCAATGTTATCTTTTAGAGTGCAGAAAAAAAAAAAAAGCACCAAGTAGCAATTCAGTGGCAAATGTGTTTCAACTTAGTGGAAAGTTAATATTCCTTAATTTCTCCAGCTTCCTGGCCCTTTAATAACTGGGAATCTCATCCAGCTATTTTCCTCTGTAGGTTAGAAATCTGATTCGCAGGAAGAAGTGAAGTTTTACCCTAAGTGAAATAGAGAATCTGCCAGTTACTTTTGTCTTTGTGGCTGCCAGTTCCCCTGTGGCATACAGCAAAAGAAGAGTCCTTCATAGACTTCCTTAGAATATTTTTATAAATCCCATTTTTTTTACTCGCCTTCCCCTCCAAACAGAAAACGCCAGTACCTTCCCTCTGTAATGTTTCCCTAAATGACATGCAGCATATCTCAGTGGCAATGTGACATGATGAAGAGAAACCCATAAAAGATCCTTCAGCAGCTCCAGAACTTTTATTCTGGAGGGGAAACTGCATTTATAATTTGTCCTTTTAAACAGGGATCTTCTTGCTCCTGCAGAGTAAGAGCTTGAAGCATCAACACAAAATCTGAACTCTTCTAGCTTTGCAGATAATCAAAAATCTCTTCCATTCACTTTCCAACTAGAGCAAACTTTAAAAAAAACTTTTAAAAGTGTAATTATTTAAAAATATATATACACACATATATAATACATACGTGTGTGTCTGTGCATATATACACATATTAGAGAATCCCTCTGTCTACCTTCCAATCAGAGAGACCTGAAGATAGATAGATGGATGGATAGACAGAATATAGAAAAGATTTTAAAATATTCTATTTTTAATAACTATTTTTAAAAGAGTTTCCTTACTTTTGATTCATTAAAAATATCAGAATAAACAGAGAACCAGGTATCCCCTCACAACCAAATGGCTGTGAATGCGGCTGCCAAAATAACAGGGCGCCAAACTTAAAAGCAGCATTTGCAAACTGCCTCTCCTATTGTGCATTCACACATCACCTCAATTATGATCATAAACAACCTATTTGCAACGCAGTCTACTCTTGACCTGAAAAGCTGATCCAACCCACATTTGAAGCTCAAGATTCACACCCAGCAGTGTCCACTTTAAATAGAAAAATCGCATTGATTGCATGAAACTCAGGACTCATTTTGGTCCATCGATTCCCCTAGTGACCTTCTGCAGCATCAAAGCCCACAGCGAACCCAATCTGACCCCGACTTTATGTGCATTATTATATCAAGAGACAGGAGCTACTTACAGTCCATGCCATTGTCTCCATAGATATGTAATAAAGTATTCTAGAACTGCTCCTGCCGAGAACACTTCAGGTGCACGTCATTTTCTTCTGTATCTTCCTCCCCGCTCTCTCTCCTACTCTTGCATGCAAACACATATACACTCTCCTCCTACCAGTATAAAAATTCTTCATTTACTGAATGTTTCTTTCCTCCCAGTTCAGCAGAACTCAAAAAGCAACTTCAGACTTTGACTAATACTCACGTAACTCCCAGTAAACAACATCCCTCACCCAAATACATAACTAATCATAATGCTCTTTATGAAGCTCTTCTGTGAAACAATAGGTCTAATACAAAGCTCCTCTCCACACTGTTTTAATTATAATAAATCACCTTCATTACGATGCATACTTCAATATAACATGTCGGCTGCTTAGCTACCTAGGTTACTCCCATAATGAGAGGAGAGCAGACGTGTACGTCTTGAAGAAAGTTATTTACGCACGCTGAAAAATTCTACGGCATCCCATGGCTTTGCAGCACGATTTTCAGCAACTTTTATCTTACCTTACTCTTCATAACATTACAGCTGAGAAGACAGGGAAGAAAAGAATAAGAAAAAGCACCACATCTGAAAAATGCTGTTTACACAAATAACGGTATCCTGAATACATCCACTAGCGTGGAAAAATAAGTCCTTGCAGTACAATCATTTCTCTATAAATGTATGAAAGTATTTTACTGCCTGGTGCAACAAATCAGTGATGAGACGCTAGGCTGTGGTGTGTAAGTTTCAAGGGACTGTGTGTCAAAGTCAACTTCCCGGGCAGTCCCCTGAGAACTGCGCTGGGCACATTCTCATGAAAGGTGTGAAAATCTGATTTTCTAAAATGGATCAGTAATTCTCTATGAAGGGGGAAAGGATCGATAAATCTTTGCTAAGTAGATTGTAAAGGAAAAATTATTCTTTCAGTGACAGTACATTAGGATCCTCCAAACAATCTCAATAAACTAAAGACATAGCGTTTCTCCACCAGCTACTTTTGACTTCTGATGTATTTTTGTAATCTCAGATCATTCTGCAATGCACATACATTTATATTTGCTAAGCAATGTTCCATGTTGATGTTGATTTATGGTATGTGCCATTATAATGTTTGGCTGTGACTAGCAAAAGAAAATTATTAGCTGCTTGTAACCTGATAGATGTGATACGAGAAAATGTCATTATAACCCAACGCACATATATGTTCCTAACTATATCAGTTCGCCGGGTAGCCACAAGATGTGTTGTTGGTATTCCTCAGCCAAATATGTATGTGTTGTTTTTAGGTAACTGATCATTGGCATATAGTGTGTATTCTCTTTATGCCTAAAAACACTGGGGTGTGATATGCTTAGAATCATGTGATGTTAATAGTCCTTGAAGGAATATTTCTTTCGGGCCCTGGGCAGAGACCAAGGAAATCTTTAGACATTGGTTTTATCACATATACTCGATGACACTGAACGGGAGTAACTACCAGCCCTGGCCACTAACACATTCGCCATTTGTTTCAAAGCTTCGGAGTCCATGCTCCTCATCACGCTGAGGCCTGAAAATCCTCACTAAAGAATTTAGACAGAAGATGTGTGTCACGAGAAAACAAGCCGAGGAGTGGACCGACTGCTCCCAGGAGGCTCTCTGGTTATAGCATCCTGAGCTGTGTGTGGCTGAGATTTCCCCTGCTCTGTGTTAAAGTGGTTATTAAAAAATATGGCCTGTGTGGTAGCGAGGTATTTCAGGGGCCTCAGAGCATGCTGAACATCATGTGTCCTGCGATACCCAGATCAAACAAAGCAAATTCTCAGCATGGCAGGCTGAAATCTGCATTTCTCTCTACTTATGCACATTTATGTCAGAATTCACAATAGGATAGCTCCTTTGGGAAGAAAAAGCTCTTCCACAGGATGCACTATTTTCATGTACAACATCCTTTGACAAAGAAGGGAAACAAGATAATTGGCATGGCAAATTGTAGCAAACAGGTGTGATTAATGTGTATAAACCTCATTCAACTGAATGTCTACATATATTATAGGAATTATATCCACTAGTATCTTATTAGGGATGGGGGCTGCAAGCAAACATTTTTATTAAATACCTCCTTTCCCTCTTTTTAATTGAATAATGCTAATAATGCTCTCTTTTGAGGTACAAAAGAGAGTGGCTATAATTTCTTTTGGCATGAAGAAGGACTCACTATGATTATAGACCCTCCCACCATTTGGTTTTTGTGATGTTTTCTGACCAGAGAATGTTAAAAGTCCTAAGAAATAAGGTCAAATTTCTAAAAAGTCCAACATCCAATGCCCACTGGTAAACAGAATACAACAGGAAAGTCTACGTGGTATCAAATGAAACAAGATCTCTGGGTATCTGTAAACATTTTGGAGAAAGGTGCCATCTTTTAAGCATCCAAAGGAGACCATTGATCTAGAAATAATGAGTAGCATCCTTCCTGATTCACAAGTCAGATTCATGGGACACAACTATTGACATATAAAAATTCAAATTTCTCCAAGTCGGAGCTTGTAAATCACATGGAGTTCTGAGCCTTACACATTATAAGGCAAGTGCAATTCTTTATTTTTTTATTTTTTATTTTTATTTTTTAGGCAGTCTCCCTCTGTTGCCCTGGCTGGAGTACAGTAGCATGACCTCAGCTTACTGCAGCCTCCACCTCCCGAGTTCATGAGATCCTCCCAACTCAGCCTCCTGAGTAGCTGGGACTATAGATGCGCACCACCACTCCTGGCAATTTTTTTTTTTATTTTTATTAGAGACGGGGTTTTGCCATGTTGACCAGGTTGCTCTCGAACTCCTTGTCAAATAATATGCCCACCTTGGCCTCCCAAAGTGCTGGGATTACAAGTGTGAGCCACTGTGCCTGGCTGGCAAGTGCAATGCTAAGAAACCTAAATGATAGGAGGGAATTAAGTCAGCCACGGTTTGAAAGAGAAATGAAGGGTGGTGGATAAATAAAATACTGATGGATAGAAGTATAGAGTAGGTGTTTTGTTACATATTCATATTCATATGGAACCTTAAAATGAAATGTTTTCACTGATATTGTTTTAATTTGGATTCCAAATTTGAAAAGTATTATTAGTATCAAAATTTTTTTTCTGATCCTAATAATTGTCCTAAACTTCCAACAAAATGGCTTACAGATAATTTTCCTAAAATCAATATAACAGTATATTAATGAGCTAAACATCCATCTTAACAGTTAGTATAAAAACAACAGAATGAACTAAAATATAGTAGGAAAGAGCTAATAAAAATAAAGTTGGCCAGGCGTGGTGGCTCACGCCTGTAATCCCAGCACTTTGGGAAGCCAAGGAGGGTGGATCACGAGGTTAGGAGTTCAAGACCAGCCTGGCCAAGATGGTGAAACCACGTTTCTACTAAAAATACAAAAATTAGCCAGACGTGGTGGCGGGCACCTGTAATCCCAGCTACTCATGAGGCTGAGGAAGGAGAATCCCTTGAAACCGCGAGGCAGAGGTTGCAGTGAGCCAAGATCACGCCACTGCACTCCAGCCTGGTGACAGAGCAAGATTCTGTCTCAAAAACTAACTAAATAAATAAATAAATAAATGTTTTTCTAAAAAATAAAGTTTAGTTCCATTTTTTTTTTTTTTTTTTTTTTTTCTTTTTTTTTTTTTTTTTTTTTTTTTGGAGGAGAGCAGGAGGATATGAAGCAACAGTGCTCTCATGTATTGGTGGGAAAACAACATGGTACAGTCCCTTTGGAAGACAGTCTGACATTTCTTTAAAAACTAAACATAATCTTCTCATATGATCCAGCAGTCACACTCCTTGGTATTTCCCCCAAAGAGCTGAAAATGTATGTACACACAACCAGCACACAAACTAATGTTTATTGCAGCTTTATTCATAATTGCCAGAACTTGGAAGCATCAGATTGTCCTTCAGTAGGTGAATGGCTAAACTGTGGCACATCTGGACAATGGAATATATATATATTTTTTGTATTTTTTGAAAGTTCAATACAGAAGATGAGCAAAAATTTCTCCTTTGAAAAAGCTAATAAATAATCAGATCTCAGGCAAGACTGATCGAGACAAAAAGACAGGATGCCCAAGTGAACTGTATGAAAAACTGAAATGGAAATATAACTACCAATAAAACAGATACAGAAAAGATAAAAGAATTCACTGAAAAATGTATGCCACTGAATGCAAAATATTGATAAAAATGGGCAATTTCCTAGAAAATCAAACTTTTCCAAAAAACGCAGAAAGGGATAGAATACATGAACATCTCTCTTCATTATTATATACATTTAATGCATGATTTTAGGACTTCACATACAAACACACACACCACACATTGACTCAGGTGATTCTACAAGTGAAACTTTCAAAAAGAAATTTTAATTTTTAAAAAGTCTTTTAAAGAATAAAGAAGAAATACTTCCCCTAAGCTATGAAGTCAATAAAACCTTCATGCCAAACCAGACTAGGAAACAGAAAAAAAGACACTTCCAGGCTAATGTCATTCATGAGCAAAGATGCAAAAGGTCCTATTAGCAAGCAGAATCTAGTAGTGTATATAAAAATGATAATACATCATGACCAAGTCACTTTTATCCCGGAAATGTAAGAGTGGCTTAATATTTTCAAATCTATAAATGCCATTTAATATATTAAATGTAAAGATGAACAATTATGTGATCATTTTAATGTATACAGTAAAAGCATTTGATAAAAATTTCATGACAATTATAAAACATAAGATAAAATTTTCAACAAACTAGGAATAGAATATCCTTACCATTTTAAAGGAATTCTATAACAAACTTACATAAAACATAATTGTTCTTTCTTTTTATTTTATTTGTATACATTTTATGGGACACAAGTATAATTTTGTTACACGGGTAGATTGCATAGTGTTGTGAAGTCAGGGCTTTTAGGGTATCCATCACCCAAATAACATATATTGGATCCATTACATAATTTCTCATCATCCACCGCCTCCTCCCAGAAATGTTATTTTTGATAATGAAAAATGACAAGTACCTTTAAAATGAGGGGCAAGTCAAATATGCTTAACCTCACTATCACTACTTTTATTAAATATTGGATTCAATATCTGAGCCACTGTAATAGGAGACAAAAGTAAAAGTACCAACGATAGGAAAGAAAAATAAAAAATGTTATTTTTCAGATCACGTAATTATCTCCATAGAAAAACCAAAAGAATATAAAACAAAATGTTAGAAAATTTGGCAAGATGGCTGGTATATGATCAATACATAAAAAATCAATTTTATGTACTAGCGATGATAATTTTAAAAACTATTTTAATAATAATAATACGAAAAGTTGAAAAATTTGTGTTAAAAAGAAAATCTAGCCAGTTGCAGGGGCTCGTACCTATAATCCCAGCACTTTCGAAAGCAGAGGCAGGCAGACCCTTTGAGCCCAGGAGTTCTAGACCAGTCTGGGCAACACAGTGAGACTCTACACTTTTTTTTTTTTTTTTTTTTTTATAGCCAGGCCTGGTGGCTTTTGCCTGTAGTTCCAGCTACTCAGGAGGCTGAGGTGGGAGGATTGCTTGAGCCTGGGAGTTGAGGCGGCAATGAATTGTGATTGTACTAGTACACTATAGCCTGTGTGGCAGAATAAGACTCTCTTTTCAAAACAAGGAAGAAATTTTACAATATTCCAAGTTACGTAGGAATAAGCCTGAAAAATATCTGTACAAAGAGAACTATACAAATTTTCTATGTATAGGTATAAACTATTTTAGAAAGATATTAAAGAAAACCTATAAAAATGAGAAGATATATCATGATTATGGATTAGAACTCTTAATAGCATACAGATGTTAATTCTTCCCAAATTTATTAAAAAGATATAAAGGTACATCTAATATATATCAACAAAAATAAATAAATAACTTAAAAAAGTTATAAGGATATTCAAAACAAAATTTCAACTAGATTTTTAGGTTACTTGCCCTATCAGATATCAGGACCTTTATGAAGCAGTAGTGATGAAGAGAGCAAAGCAATATTTTAAAATGTTTTAAAAATACAAAAGAGTATTTTTTTAAAATGCTGAAATGGGTTAAGATTTCATAAGCAAGATACTAAGAGAAACAAACATGAAATAGTTTTAAAATTAACTTCAACTGCATCAAAATTAAAAAATGTCCGCCCATCAAAAGACACCATAAAGAAAGTAAAAACATAATACATGAGTAGGGAGAATATTTTTAGAATGAAGGTAACTGGCAATAGACCGGTATTCAGAATATAGAATGAATATGTAATATGCAAAAAAATAGAAAATGTGACATGAACAGGCTTTTCACAGAGATAAAATGGGCATGTCAAATAAATATATGAAAAAAATGATTAACCTCAATAATCACAGAAATCCCATTAGAGAACAATGAGATACAATTTTACATAGCTTGGTTTTGGAAAATTTAATAATTGGATTATACCAAGTCTTGGAGAGTATGTGGATCAATGGAGATTCCTAAATATTGCTTTGTAGGAATATAAATTGGTATATGCATCTGAAATACAAATTGGCATTTTCTTTTAAATGTGAGCATACTTGTACCCCAGGTAGAAAAGAATATCATGGATTGCAAAAGCAAATTTTAAAAAGTCCAGAATGTACAAAGCAATGGAGGTATAATATAATAAGGCACCTGCAGAATATTTCAGTGAAATGTACATTTTCATAGATGGAGCGCAAGGTGTATGTTTATGGGGGAAGAGAAGGAGATTTGATTAGCAACATTGGCAAAATGCCAACTCACAGTGGGTTGTTTTTGCAATGTTAAGAAGTTTGTACGTTGCCCCACATCCCAAAATATTTCAAGAATTCTTAGTCAAGGAACTCCTTCAAACTGAAAGTCAAAAATGTAAAAAGACAGAAAAGCAGAGCTGCTCTGATTGGAATTAGAGGACCTTGGACCAAAAGGGAACAGCCCTTCTTCCCTTTCCATGGAGATCCCTGAGGACATACCACAGTGCTCCTAATGCTTGGACACAGATTTTTAAAAGCCCTTGTGGGCAGTAGGGTTTTGGGCACTGCAGTGCCACAACCTAATTTGCATTACAGAAGCATTGCATAACATCAGTGTGATTGGATGATGGCAGAAGCCTAGTGAGTGTTTTTAAAGAACACCTGCTTGATGTACAGCAATGGGGAGGGTTTCTGGAAGGATATCCAGTTGCAATATCAAAGGTACCCAATGTATTTGAAAGAAGCTTCAAAGGTCTCAAGCATACAAATGTATTTCCTATTACTCATTCAGATTGCTCAAAACACCCTGGGAGTACACTATAATCTTCATAAGTAGTTTACTTATATTGTTTTCTGTGTTGTCAGGGAAAAATTGCTTATGTCTTTTATTAATCCTAAGCAAAACCTACTTGATACCACTTTCAATCATCAGAAAGTTGGACAGTAAAATAGAAAACAAAAATAAAAATAGAGGGAAAAGCAGTCAACTGCCTAAATTCATCCCTGAGTATCAGAGGAGACACTGGACTTCTGTTATGCAGTTTGGCAATTTCTCAAGAGGAGATGAAAATATCCATCTTCTTACTGCCCTGCATTCTAACCTAGGTTACTCCATCATCATAGTACAAATGGAGCCCATCTTCTCTGGAACTATCAATATTTTTATATTAAAAGTAAAATTAAGTAATTTAAGCGATAATGCGAAAGTTTTATATTAAAATAAACTCAAAAGAAATTTTAGTCTTAGTAAACTATCACACTGACCTAAACAGAAATCTTGGCTCTTTTATCAACCATTGGGCCTTTTTCCTTTCTGGCTTCAGTTTTTCCATTTGTAAAGTGCAAAGAATACCTACTTCTCAGACTTAAGTGGAATAATACAGAAAATATATAAAATGCAGCCTGTATCATAGTTAAGTGTTCAATAAGCAGTAGCCATAATGTGACATAAGAGGACATAAGATTTTATAAATGTATAAATTAGATGGAAATACTTTTCTAATAAGAACACTTCAACGAGAAAAATGGAAAATGTATTTGGACATTTGTGTATCACTCTAAATCAGGATTTCTCAACCACGACTCTGTTGACATTTGGGGCTGGATAATTCTACATTGTAGGGAGACTGTCCTGTACATTACAGGATGCTTAGAAGTATTCTTGGCCTCTACCCACTAGGTCCTAGTCTTCTCTCTCCAAGTTGTGGCAAACAAAAATGTCTCCAGACATTGCAGACATTGCCACATGTTCACTGAGCGAGTGGGGAAGCATCTTAGCCAAGATACTGAAAGCACAAACAACAAAAGAAAAATACAGCATATGAATGTTATCAAAATTAAAATTTCTTCTTTTAAAAGCCTTTGTTTAGAAACTGGAAAGGCAAGCTAAAGACTGGTAAAAAAATATCCGCAATACATACAACCAATAAAGGCTAGTATAAGTATTTGTAAACTCCTGAAAAACAATTATTTTTTAAAAACTAATTTAAAACTAGGCAAAAGATTTGAATAATACTTTTAAAACGCAGATATACAAAGGATCAATGAATATATGAAAAAGTGCTCAACATCATTAGTCATCAAGGAAATGCAACATAAAGCCACAATGAAATACCACTACCCACCTATGAGAATGATTAAAGATAAAAAACACTGACCATACTAAGTGTTGGTGAAGATATGGAGCAGGCAGACTCTCACACACTGCTGTTGAGTGTGTAAAATGTACAACTGCTTAGAAAACTGACAGTTTCTTATAATGTCAGACGTATACCTACTCTGCCACTTAGCAACTCTACTCTTGATATTTACTCCAAAGAAATGAAACCATATGTCCATGCGAAAGAATGTTCATAGCAGCTTATTCATAATAGCTCAGAACTGGAAATAACTCAAATGTCCAAGAGATGAATGAATGTACATGGTGGCTTATCTCTCCAGCAAAAAAGAAAAAAGATGGAAAAGGGGGGAAAAGGTCCCAATACATGTGAAAACATAATGAATTTCATAGATGTTACACTGAGTGAAGAATGAAGGCATAAAAGAATATATATTGTATGATTCTACTTACATGAAGCTTTAGAACAGGTAAATAGAAATTATGATGACAAAATTTAAAAAGTGGTTGCTTCCGAGGCACTAGGGAGCTTTCTGTGTCCTTGAGAGTGTCCCATGTTTTGGCTAGAGTAGCTGTTACACAGGTGCACACATGTGTCAAAACTGATTGAAGTGCACATCTGTGTGTTTTACTGCAAAAAATGATGGGTGGGGGATAATCAGGTCGAGCAATCAGAATTAATAACACCTACAGAAAAAAGTAAATATAGGAAACTGAAGAAAATTAAATAAGCATATATATATATGTTTCATTTTAGTGAATTTTGAGAAGGCATTTTATCCAAAAAAAGAGCAGCCAGGTATGAAAAATGAGCAACTGACAAATGAGAAATAAGACAAACTAGTGAACTAGGCCAGAGAGAAGAATGCAGAAAATAACAAATAGTGGATATCATAAAAGAAAAGAGAAGAAGGAAGGAAAGCATTCATCAGAGATATAATAAAAGATATCTTCCCTGAGCTGAAGAAAGTCACAAGTCTCCATATCCTAAAGTCTCCCTAAGAGCCAGATAAGATTATTTCTTAAGGCCTATCCCTTGACATATCCTGACAAATTTCTGGATTCCAAGAATAAAGATAAAATTCTAAATATGTGTAGTAAAAAAGGAGAAAAATATTATCCTCAAAGAAAAATGCTAAAACTGTGGGCTAGCAGAATCAGATTTTAGGAACCAATACAAAAGACAAGAGTTTCTAAACAAACATTAAGGAATGAAGTACAATTTCTAGAAATCTTAAGCAAGATGAACTAATTCCCTGGAATTTTATTCCCATGTAAATCATCATTTTTTATAGGTTTTAAAATGCAAGGATTGAATTAATATGATATCTATGTGCCTTTTGTAAAATTATTTTAAAAAGATGTAAATCAACATAACTATAATAGAATAGAGGGAATTTGTAATATACATGAAACATTTTTGGAGAAAAATAGTAAAATGAGTATTAAGCCCAAAAAATTGTTAACAATATGGTTTTAAAACTTAGATCAATTACAAAGAAAGAATTCTTGAAAGAAAAAGTAAATAATTTTATTTTTTAATACATATGGAACTAACATTTCACATACTTTCAATAAAATACGGCAAATGGGGTGGAGTAAATAAATACTAAATGCTTATCTTAGTCTGGGGTTATGGAGAAAGGCTATAAATAGAGTTTAGATCTTGCCGTCAGAAAAAAATATTGGTCAAGTATGTTTGCTACAAAAATTAATATTATCTGCTAGTAGGAAAGAAATAACACGTAAAACTTTCAGAGCAGTAAGAATAAAAACTGATCATTCCAAAGAAGATAGAAAAGAAAGTAAACACATAACATAAATTGAAATAGATAAGATTTTAATCATTCCACAATGTAATCATATACCAAACATTACATTGTACCGCATAAATGTATAATATTTATTCATCAATTAAAATATGTTTTAATGGTAAAAATAAGACCAAGAGCAAGCAAATCAATTAACATAATAAAAAGAAGGAATTACATTTCTCCATTAAAAGACAATGGATCCAAAATTGAGTTAAGAGAAGCAAAACAAAACCCAGGCAGAGACTGTTTAAAAGAACATTTTAAATAAAATGATAAGGAAAAGTTGAAAATACTTGAAGATATGATAGGCAAATGGAAACAGAAGGAAAGCAAGTGGCAATATTACTATCAAAGTATAGCTCAAGCAAAATGCATTAAATGGGATATTTCATTTTTATAAAAGGTACATTCTGCCAAACAGATATGTCAAAAACTTTGTACATTAAAAAAAAAAAATCTAACCTAGAAATACATTAGGCAAAGAACTTTTAGAAATACGATGAGAAATTGGCAGAAACTGCAATCTTAAGAGCAATAACACCTCTTTCAGAGTGTGACAGATCAAGTAGATAAAAAATAGAGAGTAGCTGAATAGCACAATTAAGGAGTTTGATTTATTGAGGAGAAAGAGTAAAAGAGGAAACATTGTAACTTACAGATGTAAAATACATATTCTTTTCAAATTTGCATGTAAAGTAATGAAAAGGACTCATGGATGAGACTGCAATGACCATCTCAAAACATCCACCAAAAAGAAATACCAGTTAGCCCACACTCTGTCCTCAATGCTGTAATTCTGGAAATAAATACTTCTGCATGAACCTTGGAAAGGAAAGAAATCACATCAGTGGTGGACTGAGAAAGAAATATGAGTGATACAACTATTGGGTAACAATATCTTGAAGTAGATATTTGAGTATCTTGAATAGATGAACATGACTTATCCCTTCCTGGACCCTCCTAAATATCTCATCATGCAACATTATAAAGAGAAGACATTATTTTATCAGGGCCTGCCCAAAGCACTGGCTTCTAGAATGAAAGATAAGACCCCAGATTGGGAGCTACCTTTTTTGGGGGGTCTGGGAGGATGCACCCAACCTGCTCACTTGCTCCTGGTTCCACACTTCCTAGAATGAAGCCTGACATACTCAAGCTGCGAAGGAAATCCATGATGGCTGCATTATCTTACTTATTCGTTCATGCGTATAAATGGACAACCAACAGTTACCAGATTCTGAGGAAAATGTTAACAAAACCCCAAAAGAATCAAAAGGAACACATTGATTCCCTGATGCTGGAGAAAACAGAAATAATTCAGGGAAGAGAAGGGAATCATAAAATAATTTTAATTGGTGTTGTGAAGAACATTTGACAAAATATCCACAAAACAAGAACGGGTTGCAGTGATAAAAGGAACAAAGGTTTTTGAAAATTCAAAATGTAATTATTGACATTTGAAAGATTGATAAAACACTACATGGAAAAGTCAAGGAAACTTTCCAGAATCATAAAAAAAAAAAAAGAAAGAAAATGTGAAAGATTTCAGCACAATCAATGCAGGAAGGCCAACATCTGTCTCCTAGTAGTTCTAGAAAGAGGTAGCTAAGAAAAGGAATGTGAGCAATTTATCAAAGGAATAATGAATGAAATTACCCAAAGCTTAAACAAACCTACAAATAGAATACTGTAAGTCTTCATTTTGAAGGATTCCATATGGTATTGAGCAGAAAAAAATGGAGGAAAAAAAATCTAAGAACATTCTTATAAAATTTCAGAACACAAGGATTCTAAAGAAGATCCTGAAAACTTCCAAAGAGATTACAATGTTTATCTTCAAAGGAAGAAAGACCAAATTGGTTTCAGACATTTCATAAGCAATGTTGGATGCCAGAAAACATCAGAGCCTTTAAAAGTTCTGAGAGAATTATTTTGAATCTAAAATTCTAGCTATCAATCAAGAGTAAAGACAAAATAAAGTCATTTGCAGGCATGTGGGGACTTATAAAATTTACCATCTACAGATTTGTTCTTAAAGAATTAATTGAGGATGCCCCCAAACAAAAATGGGATGTAGGAATGAGGAAAATATGAGGTTTAAGAAACCATGGACCAAATAAGGCTACAAAATGAAAGGAAATTCCAAGAAGATGGCCATGCAATCGTCCTGCAAAACCAGGGCTGCAATACAAGAAGGAGGCAGGGAAATCAGGAGTGTTTCCAAGAAGCAAATGAATTCTAGGTAGTAAGTTTCTAGGTAAAAGAACTGAATCTTCTTCATGAAAAGGGGAAACTATATTAAAATATGTAAAGGGAAAAATGCTCTGCTCCATTCTCTCCCACTTCCAACTTTTACTCATTGTATTTCCACTTTTAGTGGCACTGCTTTCATGATACAAGGTTATACGTCTTAACTTATGAATTACTCTATTTTGTTTCATAGTGATTATTTCAAATATTGGATTTTTAAAATTTTTAGATTTAATTTATAGATACATAAGGAAAATTTAATTATACTGGCTCACAATCCCCTATGTGATTCCACTGGAGCAAGACATAAATGAGAACTCAGAATTTTATAAATTGTATAATGGTAATGAAGTACTTAGATTACATATTAACTAATACTCCCAGCACATTCTGGACTATTAAGCTGATTAATATCTCTGCACCAAAAAAAAAAAAAAGTAAATGGTTTACTTCATGTCAGTTCAGGTGAGGTTTTGTCACCAAATAAGTTCAGGTCACTGCTTCCGGCACAACCAATCCTCACACCTGACACAGAAACTAAAGGGTGGGCTTGTACACTCTGCAAACCAATCAGAATCATTCTCTACTTCCTACTTCATGGAGAGAGCATTTCTGAGAATGTTTGGATACAAAGGAAAATAATGGTGAGAGATGGAGACATAGAGATATGGCCCTGATAGAAGTTTTGAACATCAAAAATCACTTCTACCTGCAGACAGTTCTATCCCTAGACTTCTGTGAGCCATTACCATTGATTGATCTGGCTTTCTGTCATTTGCAACTAAAAGAGTTCAGGCAAATTCTGTATTAAACACAAATCCCAAGGACTTTTCAATAGGCTAGAAAGACAACAAAGATGCCTGCTATCACCGTAAGTGTGCTATATTTGACGTGAGAATGTTAGCCAATACAGCAAGGCCAGAAAAAGAAATGAGGTATAACTACTAGGAAAATAATACAAATTAACATTATTTGCAGATAATGTGATGAAAATGCAGAAGAATCAATACATTAATAAAATGAATAGGATAATTCTGAAAAAAATCCACTCAAATCACACACACACACACACACACACACGCACGCATGCACGATCTAGGAATGAGCTTAATAAAAATTTTGGAATGTTTTATATAAAGGAGTCATGCAAATATTTGAGTTAGAAAACAAAATTCAAAGCCTCTGAGATGAAAGCATGCTTGGAATGTTTGAGGAACTGCAGGAATGCCCGGTATGGCTACCCCAGGGTGGATAAGGGGGCGTGTAGTAAATGAGGTAGGAGAGGTAGGGAGGTGGGGAAGATCATGGAGGGTCTTAGAAGCAGCTCTAAGGACAGTGACTCCTACTCTGGGTGATATGGGGACCTCCTGATGCCTTCCAGCCAGGGCTACAGTAATCTGCTTTACGTTATCATAAGATGGTTGCTGGGCTGACAATAGGTAATGGGCAAACAAAGGAGAACAGTTAAAAGAATATTGTGATAATACACATAACAATAACAGCAACTGAAGATGGTGATTTAGCAGTAGAATTAGATTTAGCAGTACAAAGTAAACAGATCCCAGACAGATTACAAAAATCACTAACAAATCTCCATAACATGTTCACACGCAGCCCAGTGTGCACATTTTGCTCATTGTTATGTAAAACTGTATTTACTAATAGCTAAAGGAAAGTCAAGAAGAATAAGTAAATGATATCAAATCATTGATTTAGTATGTATTTATTGGGTACAGCATCCATGTGTTAGGCACTAAGCGAGGCCATGGGATAGGGAAGAGGACATAGTTCTTGCCCAAAGGAACTCGTGGTTACATAAGGGAGAAAAAACAACATGGTAAAATAAAAGTTGTAAAACCTTATACACACAGGATCATCTCAGAGCAACATCTCCAGCCTTCCCCACCCAAAGGCATTATGACATTCACTGGTTCCCTAGAGCTCCCTTGATCAAACCAAATTTTCAGTAAGGTCTCCACAGTCTGGCTTACCTTTACACTCTTCTTGCTCTCTGTGCTCTGCCACAGTGGCTGTCGGCTTTCTTCAAGTCCCTTAAACTGGACATGCCACATTCATTTCAGCTGCAGGGACTATGCATGCACTGTTCCATCTGCAGAAAGCACGCTTAGCGCTGTCTTGACCTACACAACTCCAGCTCCTCCTTCAATCTTACCTCCCTGATATACTCACTGATGATTTCCCTGATTAGGTCAAAGTCTCCTGTGATGAGCTTTCATACCATTCACCTCCCCATGGTAACACTTACCACTGTTTTACATTTATGTAAATATAAATATTTGACTTTGGTTAGCTAAAGTCTTTTCTACTGAACTGTAAGGTGGGGGGGACTATATTGTTTTTAACTTTTTTAAAATGCTCCAGTGCTTACATGATTTTACAACTTTTAGTTTACCATCTTGTTTTTTCTCTGTCATGGGACTATGAGCTTTTTGGAGCAGAAACTGTGTCTTCCTTTCTGTCCCATGTCCTAGCTTAGTGATCAAACACATAGATCCTGCACTTAATAAATCATATTAAACCAATGAATTGGAATTACTATATCATATCCCACATTACTAGAATCCTGCTTGGCTCACAGTGGAGATTCAATAAATATTTGTTATTATATAGTATACATTGTATTGTATATAGGTAATCAGTATATACTGCATTATATATAGGTAATCATACATACCTATATATAAAATAGATGTATTATTTATCTATATATAATATAGATATAGTATAGAGATATATAATATATAATATAGATATATATATAGATATCTGTGTATAATATAGATTACACATCTATATAGAATATAGATATTATATATCTATATGTAATATATATCTATATATAATATAGATATATAATATGTACATAAAATCAAACCTACAGGTACCATTAATAGTCATCATATTTTAAAAAAAGGAAATCAATTCTAAGAATAACAAATTATTAGGCATTGATATATTTTAAAAATTCTGCTCCTGAACAAAACAGAATATTCTGACAGAGTTACTGACATATTTTTTTTAAATTCATAAGCAAGATGCTAAATATTCTCAGTGGTCATCTGAATGGAGACCACAAGGAGGAAGACGATCATCTATGGTGTACCATCCTTCTGCCCAAAGGCTCTTGACTCCAACTAATTGAAAAGAAGAGTCAATAGCAGTAGCAAGAAGGAAGCCACAGCTTCGCGGAAACAGTTCCACTTTTGACAAAAGGAAACTAAGCAGTAGGAGGCTCCATCATTTATTAAACCAGGATGTATTTGTATAGCCAACTGTGAAAAAGAGCTCTCCAACATTTGTGAGAGAATGATCCACAGGACCTTTGAAGTTAGGAGGAAATCTTGCAGGGAGAAAAGAGAGAAAAAAAAATCTTGCAGTTTTCTTCCCGGGTCTAAGCAATAGCAACATGTGGAGGTGACAAAAGAAAAAAGATAAACTGATACAGAATGAAAAAAAATTCAGTTTTTTTCTGAATCCATAAGATTCCACACATATTTCACAAGGATTTATCAGGTGAATTAAGACTTGCCTTGCACATAGATGTTCATAAAACTTGTCTTTGTATTACCCAAGGCATTGGAGAAAGATTTAACATTAAAAGTTGCTAAACAACATCTAACATGTTATCGTTTCTGTAAAATTAATTTTATCCACTTCTTTTTCAGTATGTTCACCTTCATTTTTATAGTTATAGCTTCCACTCTCCTGAAAACGTGCTTTTCCAGTTAGCTGGAAGAGACCTTCATTCACCTGCCATTTCCACACCCTGTCTGAAACAATCTCCTGTGGGAAATGTTCATGTAAAGCCGCTTTCGTGCACTGCCAGCATTGGGTTATGCCTCTCTGAAGGTTCTACTGCTAAACATTGGCTTTTAAGCAACTACTTAAAGACACTCCCAAGAGATGTACAGTTAACTGTCTCATAATGAGTCGCTTCTCCTAGCCAGAAAAGATATTTCCGCCACATCCATATTTGATTTTCTGGAAAATCTATAGTAGGCTAAGCTTCACACATGAGCCAGTATAAGCTTATTATAAGCCTATGGTTTTTCTTTTTGCAACTCATGAGGACTCTCTCATTGCTCTGAGGGGAAAAAATCTGGAAACAAAGTAACCTGACAAGCTGAGTACATACATTAAGTGCATAAATTCTTTACAAATAGGGCTCTCGATAGTACATTTAAAGTACAAATAGTGTTTCTACAGCACACCCAAGGAGTTCATTTTTTAAATGAATGAAATGACATTGGAAAGATGACATATTACAACTATTTCCTCCACTCGACTTACAGCAGCTCCACTCTCTTGGTGTTTATAGACAAATGCTACTAATAGAAAGGAAGGGACCATGTTTAATATAAATGTTGCCTTCTTTATGCTATGGAACACTGCAAAGTATCATTATCATGGCAGAATCAATTGATTCTATTATCCCCAGCATTCTAAAAGTCTAAAACTCTACAGACCAAGACATTCTGAATGGTTGCCCCATTTTTTAAAAGTACGTATCTAATTTTAAAAGAAGCAATTAGAAAACTGGAGATAAATTCTGTTCCTAGACCCATCAGCAATGACCTAGGTCTCCTTTCAAGTTTTCTGTGCCTTTAAGACAGAATACATTCCATTGAAATTTTCTTCCCACTTTCTTCATAAGGAAACTGTGAGTGTTACTGACCCAACATTCCCCCAAAATACTTTAAGCCTCCTAATTACAGACATCTCGAAATAGAAGTGTAAAGTAATACTCAAAAATCTAGAGTATCTTTTCCCATAAAAGCCACATCTGTCTTATTTTTTTAAATGGAATATAAAAAAATAGCAAATAAAATTCCATAAAAGATTATTTATGTGAAGCTTGTATTTAGAATATAAACTCTAATGGTCAAGTATGTAAACAGTAAGGAGAGAGATATATATTCAATGTAGGTGTTCAGTAAAACAAACCGTAATACCACCCATGGATACAGCTTATGAATTAAGGAATACTTCTAGCATAAAATAAATCTAACCTTTTGGAGAAGCAGCATATCAGAACAAAAGGGAATCTCACTCATTTGACAAAAGGAAACATGACAATGATTTCCCTCCAATTTTATACAATAAACTCACAGATTGTAGTTTTGCGGAAATTTCCTATTGGTAGGCATTCTGAAAAATCAACAAAATACCTGAAGAAGAGCACTCATTTGCCACTTCCTCTTGGATCATTATAAGAACATTCTTTCAGCATCTTGACAGTAAACAGCAAACAGGGTAACACAACCCAAGAGAGTTCATGCCTAGAAGAAAACCCCAACATTTTATTTAAATGATGACATTGTAAAGAAAACTCAGCTGAAATGACACACATACTTTTTACAAGACTTGGCAGATAGAACACTGAACACCTAGGCTCTGACTTTGACTTAGCCATAGATCTCCCATGGAGCTACATGGGAAAATAAGAAGCCCCAATGTCAGCCCTCTAACTTTATCTCTAAATAAAGAAGTAATTTTGAAGGTGTGGATTGTAGGTACATTGTTCTATATTTTTGAAACAAATCCTAGACTCTATTTTTTTTTTTTTTTTTTTTTTAGACTGAGTCTTACTCTGTCACCCAGGCTGGAGTGCAGTGGCACGATCTTGGCTCACTGCAACCTCCGCCTCCCAGGTTCAAGCAATTCTCCTGCCTCACCCTCCCGAGTAGCTGGGATTACAGGTGCATGCCACCACACCTGGCTAATTTTTGTATTTTTAGTAGAGATGGGGTGTCACCATGTTGGCCAGGCTGGTCTCGAACTCCTGACCTCAGGTGACCCGCCTGCCTCAGCCTCCCAAAGTGCTGGGATTACAGGTGTGAGCCACTGCACCCGACCCAACTCTATTATTAATAACTAGAATGGGGACTTAAAAATGTGATCAGGTGTAAGATGCTTGTCCATGTCCCTGACTCCAACACTTTTAGGCTGGGCCCGTTACCCCTTCTCGTGTCCCCCCAATACCACAATACACCACATATATGCTGGCAGTGTTCCTTTTCTTTAGGGAGATTACTTTTCAGGTGGAAAACTTGTTATCTTAGATTCTACAATTAAATATTATCCCAGATTTCTATCAGAGATTAAACACATATGAATTTGTGTGAGGATAGCTCCCTTTCATAATGTCCATTTTACTGCTGCATGCCACAGTGTGATGAAAAGGTCCAATTGTTTCTGGATATAGACATAAACTTGCAGAGATCTGTTAGATCCTTTAAAAGATAAAGCAACTCTTAGTATTATCATGAATGATTTGTGTAGGAAAGTCAGTGCCAAAACAAAGGAAATCTCAAAACTCAAACCCAAACCAGAGGGTAGTTCATTCTCTTGCATTTATACCCTATCAACATTGGATCATATTCACTTCAGGAGTAAAAAAACAAAAATGAAAACAGAAACAAGAATCTTTTTGACGGCAGGTCAAGATAGCATGTGGCTATCAACCCAACCTACATACACGAGCACGCGGGCATGCACGCATGTGCGCGCAAACACACAACACACAACACACACACACACACACACACACACACACACACACAGCGGTTTCTCCCTTTCCCCAAAAAGCATTTATAGTAAATATCCATCCAGACAAAAGCCTCCGTTTTCCTACTGCTTTTGTGTGCTGTGGCAGGAAGCAGTTGTCAGCTGCGTTCGTGAAAAATAACAACTGCAGACACTGAGACACATGCCACAATGTTCCCGTGGAAATCAAACTCTGAGAAATTTTTTAAATGTTTTCAACACATCAGCATGAAGCATCGACCTAGTTGGAATCACTTAGATCTAAAGCAAATGCACTGATTGTTTTCACAGCAGGCTTTTCTTCTTGGAGCTGAAACAGGCGCACTGGCGAGGGTTGCGCGGAAAGGTTTGCAGCCCCCTGCCTTGGTCTGCTATAGCCAGTGACACGATCAATACCAGGGTGAGCAGCAGAGGAAGCTCAGGGAAGATTATGAAGATGAGGTGAGTGACAGAATTACCTTATAGGGTTTGTTCTTTCTCTCACCTTGAATCTCATCTGCCACAGACAGAGATGGAAAACCATCAGGGTACAGACCAAAAACAAGAGGTGGAAAGGGTTGAAGGGCATTAGACACCATATGTGCTGAGAGCCTGGCTATTGTGTCTTTTTACATGTTAGAATCCTCAAGAAAGGGCAAGTCCTGTAGCAAATCAGGGCGGCATCACTGATTAACGAGAAGACAAATGCCAGCATCTCTTTCAGGGCCTGGAGCACAGCAGGTGCACCAATAATTGGCAGCCCTGATTTTCAGTGTATTTTTTATTACTGTTAATACAACTACTCCTCCTATTTTACTTTTTAGCCCCAGTAAAGTATCATTCATGTAAATAATATACATACATAAAGTACCATCTTTCCAGGTTAAACTGTGGGATGAAGTGTGGACAAGACCAAATGTGCTTTAGGTGGCCATCATTTATTTATTGAGGGCCTCCTCTGCACAGGCACTGCTAGTCCACAGTTTTCTTCCCCTAACTCAGAGGTCCAAAGATGCCTAAACAATTGAGTCAGCTCATTCACTGGGCTTGTCCTGGAGCTTAACAGAGGCACCAATTTAGTGGAACCAATTCTCATTCAAAATGTCCAGAATGCAAGGAAACAGGAAAATCTCCATTGTCTATCGATCTGATTGAACGATCCTGATCAACTGAGTAGAGTTGACTATGTTGATAATCAAATGTGCCGAATACTCATATTGACAATAATATGTCCAAGCTATAGCTGCTTTTATAATCCATCTCCCTAAAGCTTGAGATTTTTAAAAATATTTCTGTGAAGTTTAAACTGTATATAAGAAGTGTCCAAGAAATTCAAGGCTCATATTCGTTATTTGTTTCCTTAAGGCACTGGATGAACACAGTGAAAAGGAATATGTTCTAGGCCTTCCCAATTATTACCAAAACATCAAAATGAATTGTTATCAGAGATTTTATTCTGATTCTTTGAAAAAAGATAAACATTTATATGTATATCTCATTTTAAATGGAATGTCTATTCGTTGAAAAGTTAAAAAAAAAAACATGATTCCCCAAACCTAAAAATTATCACTGCCATAAGTTTGGTTATTTATTTATGGTCTTTTTTTCTACACTTTTAAAATTTACATACTTAGAACAATACTACATAAGCTAATCTTTTTTTCACTTAACATTACACATTATATCATAAGCATATACCCAGGTCAATTGCTTTGAAAACAATTTTAATGTCACATGATTTGTGGATTTAATATGCTTAATCACTCCCTTCTTTTTTTTTTTTTT
>NW_012098099.1:1089991-1165046 GCF_000951045.1 Mandrillus leucophaeus
TTAGCCAGGATGGTCTCGATCTCCTGACCTCATGATCTGCCTGCCTCGGCCTCCCAAAGTGCTGGGATTACAGGCGTGAGCCACCATGCCTGGCCCAATCACTCCCTTCTTTTAAGACATCAGATGCTTCGTTTTTGTGTGTGAGTGCTAATATAATTTCTTTATCCAAGTCTCTGAGTATTTCCTAAAAGTAGAATTACTAGGTCAGAGGTGAAAACAACTTATTATTTTTGTGGTTTATTTCAAAAGTAGTCTTTTTGCCTTTGAACTTTAGAATTTAAATTTAGAAGTTAGAAAAAGGAAAAAAAAATGTTTTCAAAATATACTACAAGAGATTAACATTTTAGTATATCCTTGATAGCTTTTTGTACATATCCATAAATATTTAGATATGCATCTCATCTTTCTGTATTATTTATAAAACAGAAACATGTAGTACAAATGTACTACAATCTGCTTTGTCTGGTTAACTAAATAACTGAGATTCTTTCTGTGTCATTAAAGTCTTCCAGATTCAGAAATGAAGATAACTAAATCGTGCTGGCTTTCCACAAGTGCTGTCCCACAGATTATAAATGAGGTTTAGTATAACTAATAGCAACTCAGTAAATTTTAAAACGCTCTTTTCATAGTCTAACATTAATACTAAACCTTAAGGGAAACCTTCGTATTTCTATGCTGAGGACATTTTGGCAGGAGAGGGAGGAAAAGGAAGAGAGGAAAGGGCAAGGCCGGGAAGAAGACATGCATCAGAAAATATTCAAAAATTCTCCCAAAGGGAAAAACCACTTGTAGTCACTTGAAGAAATTGATCGAATCAGTAAATTACCAAAGCAGTAAGTCAGTAATCAGTTTATTGCCCTAAAATGTTATTTTCTCCTTAATACTTTGTAAATCACTGGCCACGTGTGGTGGCTCACACCCATAATCCCAGCGCTTTGGGAGGCTGAGGTGGGTGGGTCACATGAGGCCACGAATTCTAGACCAGCCTGGCCAACATAGTGAAATCCATCTCTACTAAAAATATAAAAATTAGCTGGGCATGGTGGCAGGCACCTGTAGTCCCAGCCCCTTGGGAGGCTGAGGCACGAGAATTGCTTGAACCCGGGAGGCAAAGATTGCAGTGAACTGAGATTGTGCCACTGCACTCCAGCTTGGGCAGCAGAGCGAAACACTGTCTTGAAAACAACAAAACAATAACAACAACAATAAAACTTGTAAATCACTAATCTCAAGGCAAAATCAACCTTATATTAACAAATTGGTTTCAAAATCTCTGGATTTTGCCTAAGGAGGAACAGAGTAATAGCAATCACTTTGTTTCTCCTAGAATTCATTACCTATCAAAGAAAATGCATAAATTCTAGAAGTACTGCTTGCTCCTTTGCCACAAAGCATACATTCAAGAGTAAATTGTTTAAAGCCAAAGGTAAGATTAAACAACTTATTTAATATCATCCTGCCTGTTATTATTTCTAGGTCTTCTTTGATAATATGTCAAGGAGTTACATTTGACATAGCCCTGTTATTTTTACCACAGGTTAATTTTAAATCCCATTGTGGCTTATAATCACCATTACCATCACTGTCACCAACAAATCACATCACCATGACAATCACCACCACATCATCACCATCGCCAACATCATCATCACCATTCACATCATCATCCCCATCACCATCAGCATCATCATCACATCACCATGACTATCATCACATCACCACCATCACCATCACCATTGCATCACCATCACTATCACCATCACATAACCACCATCACCAACATCACCATCACCATCACCGTTGTATTATCATCACATCACCATCGACATCATATCACCATCACTACCACCACCACCATTATCACCATTTCTCCCATGGCATCAGCAGCTGTGGTCAACAGGTTGACCATGCAACCTTTAGAAGATAGCTCATACATGGTCTTCCCACATATCCTCATCTAAAGTAGATTTCCCATCCTCAATCATAATTCACTAGCTTAGTAATAATTTTCATTTCCTTTCTGGTACATATCACAAACTGAGAGTCTCCTTTGTTTTTTTACTTGTTTCTCCTCTGTTTGCTTGTCTACAATGCAATCTAGGTGAGAACAGGGACCACAGTTATCTTAGTAATCTTCTATCCTCAGGATAGATGCTGGCCCATAACAAATACTCAATAAAAATCACATGAATTAAATAATACATCGCCTATTATCAACTTTTTGTTTCTAAACTCTAACCCAATACAAAAAAAAAAAAAAATCAAAATGGCCTGTGTCAAAGAATGCTCTTTCTAGTATATTTTGTCTCATTATGGAAATTTGATGCTGCTATACCCATAAGTCATTTTAAACTATTTACAAACGATGTAGGCACAATCAAGAACATCAAGGTAGAAAAGTGACCTGATAGATTACACAGGTTAAGAGGTAAGGAACTATTCACTCACAGACATCTCTCTCATCTTCCCAATATGAATTTCCATGGTCAAATTAATCTTTAAGGATAATATACTGTAATGCCACGAAACTCATTTTAAATGATAAATACTACATTATTACTCATATATTAATACCTAGGTATGAATTCAGTTACAGATTATTTGAACAAACAACACTGGGCAGGTCATTTTTAGCTCGCCAAGGACCAAGGTGTTGGGAGGTCTAAGTAAAACGAAAGGCCACTTTATTGCTAAGGAAGGACCAACAGTGCACAGGAGACCGTGTGCATGGGGTGGGCAGAGAAGACGCAAAAAGGACAGGAGTGGGAAGACAAGTCTCTGTTGACCCTGATCTTTTCTAGATACTCTATAAACAAAATGTCAGAGTATTTTTGTTCCATTTCAACAAATATGTTTGAGTGACCCAATTTATAGCATTGGGAGAAACAAAAATCAGTCTTGAGGCCAGGGCTATGAATGCATAAGAGAGATTAATATGTCATTATAAGTTGTGTGTGTGTGTGTGTGTGTGTGTGTGTGTGTTGAGAAAATGGAGAGAGTGGAAATGTAGAAGAAATGAAGAGAACATTTAGCAGAAGATAGACAGTGGAAAGCAGTCTGATATTAGTGGCTGTTGTGTAATAAATATTGGTAAAAATATTGTATTTGCTTCACTAGACAGTCCAAGTGATCACTACAAGTAAAACCCTTGTAAGTGAATCAGTGTTAAACAGTAAGAGGCTTCCCATTTAGAAAAGCACACATATTCTGAGGATTTTCCCAAGAGTATATCTATAAGCTTCAAGTAACACAAACAGAAATCTGCTGGCTCAAGGCCAATCTGCTTAAACACTGTGCTCCATGTCCCCCTAGACATGCTTGCTGGCACCTGGAGAGGAGAAGCATTTAACTCCACTTGACTTACCCTAACGGACCCTTCACTGCCCACTGTCCACTTTCCTTAGCTTGCCATTCACAAAGACGACTTACAAAATGAACTAAAATGAGGATTGGTTATTTTTCCGGGTTTCAAGAAGCTCCCTTTAAAAAATCTCTCATTACGAACAGAAAAGAAAAAGTTGTTATACCTACTTTAAGGGAACAAAGCAAGTGCAATTCATCTTTGGTAGCATGAGACAGGATAAGACAACATATTTGTTCTATGCCATCATGCCTAGGAACATCTCATAACCAGACTGACTCTTGAATTGATCCCCTTTTCAAAATGTACGTGTAATAAAATGGTACTCCCCAACAAAGCAATAATAAATCTAAAAGTGGGCTTTCAAAATATTAATGTCACAGCGTTACTAGCAAAAAAGACTGTTAAGCACAGCATTGTCATTACAATAAGCACATAAACTTGTCATTGGATGTGTCGACCAAACAGGAGGCCCAGGGTCAGTGAGAGGAGTTAGGCATGGAAAGGTTGTGTAGTTGTCACCTCTGCATACACAAGGATGGCTAGCAAGGGCTTATTTTAGATGGGAAAGAGCCTATGGTTCCCACAACAACAGTAACTTAACCAGTTACATATATAGTATATTATGACATGAAAGTTGACACCACATACAGAAATACTAAATACTACATATGCTTGAGGGGTACAAGTTATTGTTGCTATGGGAGCTGTAAGTTCTGAATGGCAATAAAAATGGAGTAAGAACCACCTGAACAGCCTTGGATCGTGCCTTTATGAAAACCCTGTGCATTCATACACTTGACAAATCTTTACTGAGTGCCTACTATGTGTAAAGAATTGTGCTACAGGCTGTGGGAAAATATGGCCCCTGCCTCCAGTAGCTAACTAAAAAAGTATCCATTGGGACCTTACAATTTTACAAGGACTGAGGGAATTCCTCCCTCTGTAGCCAAACAGTATATTCCACATTTTTCAAATGTCATGTAAAGAAGCCTATATAGGGGAAATGCTATTAGGATCTATCCCAAAATGCCTTCTACTTAACTCCAGCATCTGACTCCTGAAGCTAACCCTCTAATGCCCGTTGCTATGTTCTCCACTGTTGAGTCATTAAGCGTAATTGTTGGTCTACCCTTTCCTCCCTTGCCCTCTTCCAACTCACCCTTATGTCAGCTAATGTGATAAACACCGGCTGGGTGCGGTGGCTCACGCCTGTAATCCCAGCACTTTGTGAGGCCCAGGCGGACGGATCACGAGGTTAGGAGATTGAGACCATCCTCGCTAACACAGTGAAACCTGGTCTCTGCTAAAAATACAAAACAAAAACAAAATTACCCAGGTGTGGTGGTGGGCGCCTGTTGTCCCACCAACTTGGGAGGCTGAGGCAGGAGAATTGCTTGAATCCGGAGGCGGAGCTTGCAGTAAGCTGAGATCATGCCACTGCACTCCAGTCTGGGTGACAGAGTGAGACTCCGTCTCAAAACAAACGCAAAAAAAAAAAAAAAAAAAAAAAAGCGATTGACACCAAGAATATCTTTACTGCTTAAATTTTCCTAAAATTCTCCTTGCATTGAAAATACTTTACAGAACATGTCAATACTTATTGCAATTTGTTCAGATCTCCTAATGGCATTTATGTATCCCATGACATCTCAATAAATATCAAAATACATGTATGTCTACATATAGGTATGACTTTTTAAAATGAGATCATATTGTATGTGATGTAAACTCCCCTCACTGGGACCTGAGCACTGCAACCCTATCTTCCTGACTTGTTAAAATGCACTCAAGTACACTTTAATCACATAGGAGAGCTGAAACTAGATAAAGAACCTGATTTAAAAACAAAAACCTGTACCTGATAAAGAATATGGGAGAAGATTCCCTCCACCACCCCAATCTCAGGAACTTGCAAGGTCTAGGAGATGTCACAGGTAATTTATTAACTGTAATGAGGAGTAAAGCAATACTTAACTGCATAAATTGTTCACATGACTGTTGAAAACAGGCTTGAGGGGAGATAAATAGAGGAGGGAAAGAGAAAAGACTTGATCATTTAAAAATTCTTCAGAGAAAATAAATGTAGATATAAAGAGAATTTTGCAAAGAATATTCTCTGTTTTTCCCATTTTTCTAAATCAACAAGATCTTATGCTTAGAGACCAGTCAGAAGTGGCTTGAGAGTTGTGATGTAAGTGCCCAGAGAACAGGACTCAGGACTCATCCAGGTTTGGCCACTGCCTTTGAACAAATCAGTTAATCTCTTTGAATTAAAACAAGGGTCTTGGGTCAGTTGGACTTGATAATCTCTTTCCTCTAAAAATTCCAAAACTATATGAAATTCATCCTTCTTCAGGGACGGAGCAACTTACCACATCTGCTTACATGTACCCATACCCGCCATCAGGCCATAACAGCTGGGACGTTGGTGTATCTGGAGGGCGAAGAAATTTGCTTAACAAATACTCAGTAAGCATTTGTTGGGTGAATGAATTTTTTTCACCATCTGCAAATGTTTGTGTTTGGTGGATCTAGGTTCAAGGCTGTGTGCTGAACACATATGTACATGGGGGTAATCCCCTAGAGGTCATCATCAGGGGAAATAGAACACAAGCTTATAATAACCCTAAAAGAAAACAGAATGTGGATGCCAAAAAGAGGCACAATGTGCTCTGAGGATTCAGATGAGGCCAGACTGGTTCAGGCAGACAGGTAGAAGATTGCTGCAGGAGCTGTTGCTTCAGAAGGATGGACAAGATTTAAGTAGACAGAAATTGTGGTGGAAGTTCAGAGGTAAGGAAGAAAGAAACTGCAGATGTTTGAGAAAACTGCATAGTCTAGTTCAATTAGACTAGAGTTTAGAGTCTGAATTGGAGGAGTGAGAATACAAAAACAAACCAGGAAAAGACAGGATGGGGCTTTGCATGACCTTGTGTTTCAGAACAGGGAAGAATGCATTGAAAGCCATGTCTTAAGGAAATTATCCAGAATCTGGCTCAATGGTGAACAAAGTCAACACAGAGCAGGTGGAAATCTGGGTTAGAGCAGGTGGAAATCTGGGTTCTTCTCCCAGTTTCAATGAGAGCCCCACTGCCTTTGTCTGCTCTACATTTGGGGCTTCTGAAGTTAAATTTGTTTGAAAAAAAGAAATGTGTGAAGGTCACCGATGTACAGAAAACATAGGAACAGGAAGACTAGAGAGGAATTACGTCAGTAATTCAGGCAAGAGGAACAAAAGTCTGGAAGGGAGGGTGGTAGCTAGACTGGATAAAGAGATTTTTCACCCCAGGTAGATTCCATGTGCTCTCTCCATTCATTAAATGTGGGGAGAGTCAAGGTGACTGAGGGCCCAAGATTCAGTGAATGGAAAGCTGTCAGCCTTTGTGGAAATAAGCAAGTCAAGAGGTACAAACATAGAGTAAGCCTGCTTGAACTTGAACCTCAACTTTGCCACTTTTTCATGTTAAGACAGATACTCAAGCAGAGTTCTTAGAACACTGTCTGGCACACAGTAAAAGTAAAAAGTAAGTACTGTTATTCTCTCAGGTGGAGTGGATTTGTAGGACAGATGCATTTAGCATCCAACATGATGCTAGTGAAGGGAAAGTCATGGATGTTTTCTAGGTAGATATGCTCTAAAAAAGTGGTCAGGGTTACAAGGGAATGAAAGAATAGATAGAAATAATAGTTGAAGTTACTAAAGCTGATGGGAATACAGAAGAAAGAGAAGAACCTGTGAGCAAACGTTGGGAATGCCTCTTTCTGGAGAGGAGGAGGGCGCAATAGCAAGTTAAATAAATAGAAAAGAGGTAAGAAAACTAGGAGTAGACAGTTAGGGTCAAAAAAAGCCAAGCCCCGGCTGGGTGCAGTGGCTCACATCTGTAATCCCAGCACTTTGGGAGGCCGAGGTGGGCAGATCACCTGAGGTCAGGAGTTTGAGACCGCCTGGCCAACATGGTGAAACTCTGTCTCTACTAAAAATACCAAAAATTAGACAGGCATAGTGGCAGCTGCCTGTAATCCCAGCTACTCAGGAGGCTGAGACAGGAGAATCACTTGAACCAGAGAGGTGGAGGTTGCAGTGAGCTGAGAACGCGCCATTCCACTCCAGCCTGGGCAACAAGAGCAAAACTCTGTCCAAAAAAAAAAAAAAAGCCAAGCCCCTTTCTAAGGAGCTTCAAGAAACATAACCAGCAATATCTCACACAAAAGGCAAAGATAGATAAGCACTTCCATTTCTTCTACAAGGAAAGTTTAAGTACTGAAGAAGCAAGAATGTGAGGATAGATACAAGAAGAAGTAAATGGGTGACAATAATCAGATTAACTCAAGTACACGTAGTGTTTTCTGTGAGTCAAGCACTGTGCTTCATTCTCTACATGAATTATCTTATGTGTAATTCTCACAGCAACCCTCTGAGGTAGTGATTTTTCTAACTCTTGCTTCACTGTTCAAGAACCGAAGCACAGAGAAGCTAAGTAAGTTGTGCAAGGTATAAAAGCTATAACAGGTGATGGGCCTGGTATTCAAAAGCTCGCAAAGAATTGTGCTAGAGGCTGTGGGAAAATATGGCCCCTGCCTCAAGTAGCTATTAAAAAAGTATCCACTGGGACCTTACAATTCTACAAGGACTGAGGGAATTCCTCTCTCTGTAGCTGAACAGATATTTCAGTCCTCTCTTAACCACTCAGCAATACTGCCTTGAAGATGCAGGAGACGCAAGTGCCAGAAAGTGGGCCAGTGAGAAAGACTTGTTTCAGAGGTCAAATTCTTAGAAGACAGCTTCTTTAGCAATATCTTTTCTAATTAAGTTGTCCTGATTTGTATAATTCTAATCATTCTCCAAGACACAGAATGGATAGATGCTCACGAATTCCCAAGGAATCTCTGGAAAGCAACTTAGTACTTCTGATCCCTTTTTAAAACACAAGTAATGGAGGAACATTCAGCTATGTAGAAGACACCTCCAAAATTAAGCATTGGATTTCAAATTCTATGGTCAATATAATGAATATGCATGGCTTTCCAGGGATTTCTGCAATACATGGCTTTCCAGGGATTTCTTCTGGGGAAATGTTTGAAAAACTTTCAATAAGAAGATCTGAGTTGATCAGTCTGTCAATGGGGATTCTTGGGAGTTAAGGACTGGGGAAGTAAGATGGCAGCAGGTTGTAGAGGGTTTAAATTCACCACATTAGTGGGTGGGTGAGCAGAATGACAAGATACAAAATGGCAGGTTTTGAGGTTTTATCTGGAATTGAGGACAGTGTGAATTGGAATGGGAATTGAAGGAGTAGGGAGAGCAAAGTCAAGCTATGAAGTGAGGAGGGACTGAATCAGGGAACCAGGGAGGGGAACAGTAGTGCCAAAGAAAATTGGGAAGTGTGGAAAACAAAACAGAGCCAACTGGATTCTCTGATCACACAACTCTTCTTTATTCCGAGGACCACTGATTAGCACCTCCACACTCAGCCCTGTCCCCAGCTCTGCTCACCAACCCTGTCATGGGCATGGTGAAGAGTATTCATATATGTCAGCCTCTAGTCCTACTCTGCCCCCATGCCCTGGGTTCAACAAACTGGCAGACACCTTGTTTCTGTGCCCAGAGCCTCATTTGCACCCTTGTCCTGGAAACTGGATTTTCTTAGTTCTTCCATGCAGAATTATCCTTCCCTTCCTCCTCTGGGACCTGCAGAATCAACTCCCTGTTTCTCCTCACTCCCTCCTATTCCTCTTACCTCCTCTGAAACCCACCGAGTACCAGTTGTTATACCACCATGACACAACACTGTTTTGCAAAACGTCTGCCTCTCCTGCCTGGCTTTCCTGACCAACTGAGTGACTCCTCACACTCACCCCATCCCACTCTGCTGTCTATTTCCGATTTCCAGGTTGTCGATTCACTCAGGTACATCCATGCAACACTCTTGCAGCTTAGAGTTCCCATGTTTTATTGAAAGAGATGACATGATATTTATCCAAAGCTCAATGAATATAGGAAAATTGAGAATAACAAAGAAGAGTTGGCTCTAAAAAAACTGACGGTTTTGCCTTTTTACTAGCCGCAGACATTTTGAATTCTAGGTGGACAAAAGGTTTGTTCAGCCAAGTGGAAAAATCACTTCTAGGAGAGATAAGAAAATGAATATTAACCACAGCCGTGAAAGGTACTAAGGAATGACTGAGCTAAATTTTGCCTCCAAAGGGAGAAATTCAAGCCCCTGAGAACATGTTACTCCTTTGGACCAGCAAAAGGCCAATGCTCTGAAATACGCACTCAGAACACTAGGCATGTTCTTCTTCCACGGAATGCTATGTTGATGCATTAAACTTGGAGCACTTTAAGTGTTTCATAAGCTTTGACTTCTTGAGAAAAGACCAAAAAAAAAAAAGTTTCCATATAGTATTAAAAAAACAAATATGAACCACTGATGTGTGTGTGTGTGTGTGTTTAAAACCTGAAATTTAAGTACCAATGTTGCTCAGTGTCAGTTCAAGCGCTAGACATATTTTCCCTTAGGTTATTTCTGGAATCATAAACTTAAACCTGCAACCCCTGAGAAATCCCAATTTCAGTCTCAGACATTATTTCTGACATTTTTAGATACCATTTTATACTTTAAAATGTTACACAATCCTAATTTAAAACTTGAAAATTATAACCGTTATGCATGACACTCATTCAAATAAATGAAACCAATCAACACTGCATTTTTTACTGATCTAGTCTAAAATCTTATTTTCTTTTTACCTTTGCCTATATTCCTTTTTCCTTAACTTTTTATACAGAAGAGCAATCCCTATTTCATTAAAATGAATATATATAGTTATATATGTATATGTATAAATAATCTTCACTAGTATGTTGAAAATTGAGCTGGAAAACCAAGAAAAAATTAAATGTCAAGTGATCAGATATTGCTATTTGCTTATCTTTATACAGAGAAATAAAAAATAGTCCATTAACATAACTTTACTTAGACATTATTTTGAGAAAATATTATTCAAGAACCAACTAGAGTAGATCCTAAATTCAAGTCACCGTTTTCCAAGTACTACCAAAATAATCTCTTTATTCATTATATTTTATTATTCATTAACTTTGTCAATTTGTAAGTACGCATGAAGCTGCCAATTAACATACTCTTCTGTGGCCTTTTGTATTAAAAGTTTTAAAACATGATTTGAATAATCCATTTCCCAGACTGTAGAAAAATGAAAATTATTCACAGTCACTTGTACTGCATAAAACATTGCTAAAGTGAATAGTAACACAATATTTCCACTTGGAGTAGTATTTCAGGGACTATGTTTTAAAGGTGACAAAATGTTAGTACAGATTTGTTTTTGCCACTAAACAAATAGAAGAAAATTTTCATGAAATCCCTGAAGACAACGTTATATGCTGTATAAGCTGCTTTTCAGTCATGCTCCTTTGGACATGCCTTGTTTATCTGATCCCCATATAACTTAAAATCTTGTCGATGTAAACTTCTGAAACACAAACTCTGTGTCCTCATTCTCCACTCCCCTTTGTCTTTTAAGATCTGTTACAAAGAACCTCGTGTCCCCCCTTCACGTTTTAAGATTCAACATTATGACTTGCTAAAAATAAGCATGTGCTGGATACCATGGTGGTGGCTGCTTAAATTAAATGTGTTATGCAGTATGAATAAGGAACCATGGCTGAGAAGCCCTTTCCTTTTAGATATCATATGAAAATAGAAAATGACTGTTTTCAAGGATAGCCTCATTTACACACTCCGAAATGAAGCTAGGAGCAGAGCACAAAAAACAAATTCCCAGACAAGGAATGTTGAGAGAGAACAAATGGAGCAAAGGCAACTCAAGGCTTCAAAACCACTTGAGACGAGCATTCTACTGAGGTATAAATTAGGAGAGTGACAGTTGTAACGAAGCAGTCATTCCATAGTGCCCACTGAGCTCCCACTGCAGGCCAGGACATACCTCTAGAGAGACTTAGGAGTTGTCTGGGAAGTAGGAGATAAGGGGAAGGAGTAAGATGCTGAGTATGAAGAGAAAAAACAACCTGTGTGGTCTCCAGCAATGCTTTCAACTCTTTACCTGTTCTAAGATGATTATGGGCCAATTCCATTGTAGAGAAGGGAGGGAGGGGGTATGGAGACAGACGAGAAAATGTTATACAGTTAGAGATGTGTGTGTGTGTGTGTGTGTAAGAGAGAGGGAGAGAGAGAGAAAGTGAAAGGAAAAGAAACATCTCTGTACCAGTCTAAACTGAAAATACAGAAAGCCCGTAATTATATTCTATTCAAGCCCCTTTGCTTGGATGTTCAGTCTGACAATGGCCTCAATAATACACCAATATCATTCTTTCCTGAAAAAATTGGCTGGAAGGAATTGCCCAGATAAAGAAAGGTGGGAGGCACTCTGTTCCTGTGGTCTCAGGTTTTCATGTGAACATACTTCTCACCCTTGCGAGGAGCAATTCTGTATTACATTGGTGCATGATAAGAGTGTGACATTCATGGCCTCTAGTTCTATATGTGAATTCGATCTTTTCCCTCTTTGTCCCACCCCCAGTAGGAAGCAGAAACCCTGGGTAAAAGAGTCTCTTCATCAGATCCAAACTTTCCGCTGATAGACTGTACCAAGATCAAAATGCAGGGCATGAGATGCTAGCAAACTAATTTGGTTGCAGATCTAAAACCACAGTTTTCAATGAGATTTATAAGCATTAAATGAAAACAAACTCAGAAATTAAAGAAAAGGTCTTATTTATTGTCCCTTGAAACTCTAATAGAATAAAATGAGTGCATGAGGCACGTATTTATCTGTTTATTAATGTATAATGGTAATTCTTCCTAAACATAAATAATGATTTGTTAAGTCAGGGACATACTCTTCTGTTCATTTGTTCATAAACATATTAATAATTTAAGCCCATAATTTGTGCTGTGTAATCAAGTTAATGTGCTGACTTTAAGCAAATAACCAGGGGGCAGCATAGTCTCTTGTCTTCAATATTTCCTTTAAATCTCTATTTCTTTAAAGATTTGGTCCAACTAGAAAGAAAGGAAACCACCAAGAAATATTGAAGGAAGGGAGGTGTGAATAGATGAGAAAGAAAACCACCAAGAAATATTGAAGGAAGGGAGGTGTGAATAGATGAGAAAACCTACCAAGATCTTAATGCACAAAATCTCCAACTCGTATCCTTGTCTACTGTGTTGGATTCTAGCACACATCTCTCTTTTACTCCCTTTCAAAAGATTCAACCCAATTTCCCACATTGCTGGGCTCTTGCAGGAGATGGTATCAAGGCTCAGCTTATCTGTTTGAACAATGACCATGTCTCCTCCCTGTGATTCAGAGTGATCATTGAAAGGAGGGATGCAGGTGTGGAGAGGTGGCGGTACAAGATATAAGATATATTATATTACAGGCTCCAGACAAGAAAAGAAAAAGAACAACGCTGTCTACCAAGCATTATGTTCCCTTCTGATGTTCCAAAGCAGTAAGTGCTTTGTTGAAGATCATGTTGATTTATTTCACCAAATCAGCATTTTGTTTCCTAACCATATATCCATGAGGTCTGGCAGGGCTGAATCATTTGTAAAAGCGAAAGGAGATATTTAGGAGTACACTCTATTTGGCCTTACATTCAAAACACACAAATGCAAATAAGATTACATTTTGTGAACATTTCAAACTACTAAGCAGAGATGAAAGTTCTCTATTTTAGCTCCACTCCATCTCCAGGGCCCCAATGTTTAAAATTCCATTTGACAGGAAAAAGGTTAGTTGAAAACAGCCAGATAAAAGATGCCCTTTATTGAATTCAATTTCCAAAAACTGAAATTGAAATATGAGAAATACCACAGGATTTTTTTCAGTTTTCCAAAATTTGTGTTAACATGTACTTTTTTTGGTAAAATCTCTGACTTCATATCACTATAATCCTTAATGATACAATATAATTATTTCATGAAAATGAATTTAGAAGTGCCAACATACATTTGGCTGGAATTTTGTTGAGTTTTTGTGAAGGATGGATGGAGAAAGAAAACTTATCTTGCAAATAAGTCGAAATTGATTTCAAATTTAGACAAGAATCTTAATCAGTTAAAAGATGATAGATAGATATAGAGATGATAAATGATTGACAGAATGTTAATTTATCAAAAGATAAAAGAGTTTCTGAGGCTATGAATCTCATATAGTTCAGACTCCATCAGCATTTTAAAGATATGAACCTGTTTTCAAGCCTTCCCTGAAATTACCTCTGGGAATTTTCCGCACACACACAGAATAGTGCCATATATATATACACACACACACACACACACACACATATATATGTGTGTGTGTGTGTATATATATATATATCCTATTTCTCTCTCTCTCTCTCTCTCTCCCCTAATTATCAGGATATATTTTATTTGTATAACTATATGCATAAATAGGTAAACTCTCATATGCAGAAATGAGAGTTAAAGAATACTTTTAACAGATATTTCCAAATCAGTTCTTAAAGGCACTCAGATAATTTATCCCTAAAAAATTTCTTCCGGCTTTGAGAAACAAAGTGAAGCAAATTGCAAAAATTATTAAAACTGATCATGAAAAGGTGAGATTTCTCTCAAATGCTATTTTATAATCCCAAATATCTATTCTATTATGTAACTTATGAAAACACCTTAGCTTTTGATCTTATTTATTTTATGGCTTCCCTATTTACTAAAGGTGATAATTTTAATAAAAGAATAGTTTTAGTTTTTAAACAATTAAATAATTATTCTTTAACCAAAGAATAATTTATTCATTCATAGAATTTATACATCTCTGTACTCAGATTACCTTGTAAGTCTAAAGGCATCTGACTGTGACATGGGGCACTTACAAACTTATTTGTGAAAATAACTTGGGACACTGTATTGAAAGTCGGCCGCATCTAAAGGTATAGCTCATGGAGGACTGGGACATCAACTATTTGAGGCTAGTGTGGCTCCCTAGCCTCAAAGTTAGGAGCAGCTCTTTGACGAAAGCTACCAAAGAGCACTGATTTGCTCCTCCAGACTTCCACTCCCCAACGGGTCTACCATTTTACATTTTACAAAAGGATCATCTTCCAGGCCACCTGTGGAACCCAAGTACCACAGCTATTGATGGCAACAGTAGGAGGAGGAAAAGGAGGAAAGGAAGGAGGAAGGCAGGGAGGGAGTAAATGAGCTGTTGCTGTAATGAAATCAGCTTTCATAAAGAGATGACACTTTCCACAGGTAATGTTAGGGCCATATTTCGATTGTGTGATTTTGCATATGATTAAGGACTTACACCTGGCCTCCAGCATTCTCAGGACCAATTTCAGCTTTGCCACTTAGTGTCCTGCAGGGCCTTGCACCACTTCCTTAGCCTCAGCCTTCTACTTAGGAAAGTGGAAATAACAACAGTACCTACCTTACAGACCTGGCATGAGGATTAACTTATACCAGCAAAGTGCCTGGTACCTAGTAAGTGCTCACTTATTGGTAGATTATTACTACTGTTGTTTTTTGGATGGGTAAATATTTAGCCCTTTTCTGGATGAAAAATGATATTAAACATTAGATATTCAAGAAAGTTTACAAGAGCCCCACTGAAACACACACAGACACACAGGGATACATGAAATGAATACCAGGTTACATTCCTTCCATTCCTCTTCTGCTATTGATTTATGATTGGCGGGGGGCAGGAGGGGTTACATTGTTCAATTTTTATAGGTGTATTTTCTTTATTATTTAAAATAACAGTCATCCAGTTTAAGAGGTACTGTGATAGAGTGCACTAGAATCATCTGTAAAGCTTTTTAAAAATATTCATACCCAGACTCCATCCAGATAAATAGAACCAGAATTTCTGAGAATGAGTCCTTCACATCAGTAGATTTTTAAAGATTGCCCTGGTGGTTCTACAAGGCAGGCAGAGGGAAACAGTGGAACTTCAGAAAATGATATGAGTTCAAGTCTCATTTCTTCCACTCCTTAGCAATATGGCTACAACTAACATACATAACCTCTCTGAGCCAGCTTCCACTTCTATAAAATGGGGATGATGATCTGTATCTACTTCTAAAGTTGTGGGGTTCAAACAAGATCATTAGTATTAAAGCCATACTCTGCAATTTGTTCGTGAAAGCCCATTTTAAGCTCCAGGCAAAGAAGTCAGCTACCTTTAAATCTACAGATGAAGCACACTTGTCTTAGCATCTGTTAGCATCTGTTTGCATCTGGAGGGAGGAAACAAGAGGGAAAAAGAACACACCTACAGTTCCATAGACTCAATTCTGGAAGTCTGTGTAGGGAAAGATGGCATGGTCAGCTCACACTCCCATCTCTTATTCAAATATAAGATTTCATTACTGCCTACGTTACTGTCTTCTTAGGATATGTAAGGTAATGTGATTAAAGGGAAAGAGCAAAGACATATCCTAAAAGAAACGTAAAATATAACTTTTCACATTCTCTGGAATATTTCAATAATGTACACTTTGTCTACCTTCTCAAAACCCTAAATATAGTAGAATTCAAGAGCTAAGTCTCATTAGTTTTGATTCAGCCCTGCTTGTGGCTGCATTATTTAACCTATGAATCAGGGTTGAAGGATTGGTCTGACAATATGAAATATAGAAAACAGAAATTTAACTGACATTAATTACCATGAATTTCTTCTGGTCTCTTTTTCACTAATCTAGATACATTAACTGAATCATGCATTGGAAACATATATCTATGTCAATTATCTTAATAAACAGCATTGAGGCTCATGAAAGAAAATAGCTTAAGCATTTTGTTCAGTTGTTTGGTGGCTTGGAGCAAACATAAAGGTTTTCAAGTTATAATGTGTCTGACTGAGAACCAGCTCCTTACGTCATTCTCTGTCATTCTTACCTCTTTGTTACTAAATACAATATTGTGATCTTTATTGCTATTTTAATTGTTTTGAGTGTTCAATATATAAATGATACATCTCTTTTCCTGTGGCATAAAGCTACTCTTCACTTTTAACATTACACTTAACCTTCTCTCAGGAGATACTATTTATGAGTTCTTTTGCTCAAACAAATCTTATTTGGAAAATTCTGAAATCTTTTATGGTAAGAGAAATGAAACTTCTCAACTTGGTAGACTGATTGCAGAGACTAACTTATTTTTAAAAGCTAGATCAAGAGAGAATTGGTTAAATAAATCACTGTATATCCATAAAAGGGAATACTACAGAGAAGGATGCAGATCTATTCATAGTCACATGAGAAGAGGTTCAAAATGTTTTTTATATATAAAAGTAAGTTACAGAACTCTATGTATAGTATAGTTCTACTTGGATTGTATAAGGATTGCATATACATGCATAGAAAATCTCTGAAAGGATATATAAGAAATAGTTAACAGTGGTTATTTGTGGCGAGTGGAATCAGGATACTTTACTTTCCACTTTATACTATTCTGTGCTATTGAAATGGTCTGCCATATGCACGCAATACTGTTATAAATTTTTAGTAAAAAATTCAAAAATACTCATAGGAGTCTACCATGTAACTAACTCACTTCAATCACATGCATATAAGAATTGTGTTCATGTACTGTCACTTTTACTCAGATGTTCCACTCTCTGCCTGAACTAGCTGTTTAAATTATATTTGATAAATAATGGTAGAAAAGGAGAAAGCAATTGCAGTTGATAGGTTTCAGCACTAGTACAAATGGAAGTACATTGCAAAGCAAACAGCCTCCCTGTTTTTGGAAGGAAATAACTGCAATATTCATACGTTTGCAGTTTTCCGATCGACTATGTACTCAAATTCTTACCATAAACTTGATGTTTAAAAGCTGCAAAGTACTACTCAGGAGGCTGAGGCGGGAGGGTCTCTTGAGCCCAGGAGTTCACAGCCAGCCTCAGCAACATGGCAAGACCTCATCTCAAAACAAAAACAAAAAAAGTTGCAAAGTATTTTTCCATTTTCAACCAAGTTGAGAGGAGTATTTTAAGTAAACATCTACCGTAATTTTTTCAGGTACTAAGATTCAAAACAGAGACAAAATATTTTTAGATTATTAGAGGTTAAATAGTCAAGGATTCCTAAAATGTTTAAAGTATGTCTGTGAGTGTGCATGTGTGTTAATGAATTAGATTGCTAGACTGTCTCATTTTCATTTTTACTCTAAACTCTTTCATCACTAGAAATCTAGATATAGGTTTGTTTACAAATGAAAAAAGTTTTCAGAAAAGAAATCACAACTTTAGTTCTTGAATCTAGGATTAATTCATTACCTAGGAACAATGTAGGACTGTTTGGGATTTGAGCCTTATTAGCCTTTGTTCCCAGAGACCTTTTGAATATTACTACAAACACCTCTTATATTAGCAGTTCTAGAAACACACCAAGAAATGCACCTAAGAATGTGTAAAGACTCACTTTGTTAAGGAAATATTGAGACAGAGAAAATGAATACAACAGAGATTTACTTTTAAGATCCTTGAACACCGTCTGCTGATACAAACGGAGAGAAATTTACAAACTTGGCATTCTTATATCACAGCCAAACTTTCACAAAACTCTTATTTTTCCCAAATTCTGACCTGGGGCATTTCATCCCACAATCATCGCTTCTGCCTACCATTCAACCAGCATCTTGTCAAATCTGGCTGCAAGATTAAGTTTCCCGATTCGGAATTCAATATTGTAACCCTAAGGATATAAGATTCAAGCTGGAACATTCTGGGATTTTTTTTAATGGATAAAATTGTTTCAGCCCAAAGACCACAGCTCGCCCTGGCCATAATGATGAATCATCAGGACTGACACTAAGTGAAATGAGTTTGATGTTCTTGGTTGTATTTGTGCCCATTAAGCAGCATTTTACATTTGTCCTAACTCTCAACCTTTTGGAGAAAAGGTTGAAAGAGGCTTGTTTTCTCGTATTATTTGAGACTTACAAAATTAACTAGCTCTGTCTGAAGCAAGTTTGGTTTGCCATAGTCCCTACTATTGTGTGTCCAGCTCCATTCTTGCCCATTCTGCCCTTCCAATTTGGAGGAAAAGAACTGAAGATTTAAGAAATATCTACTTTTCTCTCATATGTCTTCAGTATCAATTATGGCTTCTGGTATCCTTGCTTCTGTCTTGGTACAATATTTACCTTTTACTCTCAACAAAAACCTGCTTCCTTTAAACAAAATCTGATTATGAATTCTGCACTGAAAACTAAGCTCCCTACAAATGTTGTACTTTGTCCTTTTGAAGAGGAATTTGCCTGAGTTCTGATTAATGCTAAAAACATCACTTAACAGGTATGTAATCTTTTCAAAATATACCTGTTTCTCTAAGTTTTTAGGTATTAGAGATAAATGTTTTATTCTAAAAATAGTTTTAAATTATTCATCAAAAATCAAGGTCATAAAATATGCAGAGTCAGCATCATATTAAACTCCAGAAATAATAAGTGCTGTTGCATAGCATTGGAGCCCTGGTTAACCTCTTGTAAAAAGCTCCAAAGATTTAAAGAAAAGTTTTCCTTAATATTGAAATTTGTGTACAGCACAAGCACTGTGAAGCCTTTTCTTAGACTTTGTTTTTTAATTCTAGTTCTCCTGTGCTAACGTATTGTTTTACTGTATTTTTCATGTGTGATTTGAATTGCTAGGTGAGATGAGGTAAGCTTACAGAATAACTTAGAAATATAAACTAAAGAAGCAAGTATATTGGTGAGTTTTCTGCTACCTTTCTGCTTTGTTTTGCTCGAGGTCTTGTCTCTCTTTCCAGTGCCCTTTCCTGCCTGGGAAGCACACAAAGATTCACTTTTCAGTTATTACTCATCAAACTGACTCTGGTTCACAGTGGAAAGGAGAAGAAAAGCTGATGGAGAAATGGCACTGAAGAAAGAGAGCAAAATGTCAGAGCAATACTTTTGAGCAACTATATCCTTTTCATTAAAGGTGTCAACACATTTATTTGCATCTTTGACCCTAGGACTAGGGAAGTGCTGGAAATTATGTGGGCACCTTTTCCCATGGGGAAAAAAAAAATATATATATATATATATACACACACACATATACCTCCTAGGTGGGGGGAAGCCTGAAAATAGGTGAAAGTTAGAATACTCAGTTGATCTTCAAATTTTTTTTTTGTCTTACGATTAGAAAAGTGCTGTTGAAAGGAATAGGGTTGCATTTCACCTAGAATCAGTGCCAAGTATCAACAGCTAATGTCTGTCTTTTGAAGAAAGAGTCTTTCATATCATGAGGGTTTTAAGGCTACTGATAAAACAAAAAGCTATTTTCTGAAGACCAGTCAACCTGAAAAACAAGTGTTTTAAAACCTAGAGAATTTCCTTTAATGTAAATAATCAAAGATGTTTTCAATTATTTTGCTGTTACTTACATACAATGGTTTTACATTTATGAGAAGTGCTATCCCTGAAATAACAATAATATTATCATTTATAAATGGGGTATAGAAAAATAACACAAGCATACAGCAAACCAGGAAGGAATTTTTCCAACAAAAATTAAGCAATATTCACCATAATCGGCTCACATTGTGGAATTGGGAAAAACAAGAAAATAATAGAAAGAAAAATAAATCTTTACTGAAATGTAGTGATAGTGTTTCACTCACAACCCTTGCTTCAAATTGAGATGCAGAAGAAATGTGTAAAAAGCAAAACTGGTACAAATCTTGATTACAATTTCGAATCTGTTTAAGACAAGATGGCTCAACAGAGCAATTTACATAGGCTAACAGAGCAAAGCTTGACTCGATAATTTACTTTATTGGACACACATTTCACCTACAAAAAAAAAGAAAGGAGCGAGGGAGGAACAAAAGAAGAAAGGAAGAAAGGGATGTAGGGAGGGAGGGAAGGGAAAAATAACATAAATCCAAGTTTGAGATTACATATAGAGCAGCTATTATCTCCCAAGTAAAGGTTTGGCCATAAATTACAAATTAATTTAAAAGTTGTGTAATTTGGATTTTCTTTTAGTGCTCAAATTAAAGTCAATATTTATCTTTTGGCACATTGCTTCTTCAAGTCTGATCCTTTCATGTTTGCACTTTATGTCACAACTTTATTTTCTACTCAATCAAGCATTAGAAAAAAGTAACAGCTTGTACAATATCACAATGCAATTGAAAAGCGAAGTTTTTCAATATTTGCAGACATGTTAATTATATTCCAATTTTCACAGCAATAAAGAGAAAAATACTTGAAACTGGTAATATGCAGTTTACATAGCAAAGAAAAGGTCAATTAAGAAACATCCTTCACTGACCTCTGAAACAAATACTATAGATTTTACACGCAGGAAACTTATTACATGCAAACTTTCTTTCATAAGCATTTGTATTTTAAAAATTGCAGCCACCTCTCTGCATATGTTAGAGGTAAGAATCAAAAAGTTTTAAGTTCTTAAGCATTGAAAATGATACTTGAATCGTATAGTTTAATTGACCTTAGAGATAGAAAACTTAGTTTCAAGACCCAAGTTCAACTAATTTTTGTTTAGTATTAACATTATTGTATAGTAGTATTACCATATTGATAAATTTTACTTAAATGGACAAAATTGACTTTATCATTTAAATGTCTGCTTTAATTTTAAAAAATTCTAAACGCAATAAAAATTAAGTCCATCTAGTAAAATGTAAAATGTTAACATAGGACTTTCCTATAAGTATGAATGAAATATTAACTGAAGCTTTTTAGGTCAATAAACAATACACACTACAAATTCAATTTTGGTGAGTCCGGCACTTACCAAAAGAATACTAGCACCAGTATGTATAAGAAAGAATAATCCTTAATTAATCTGTATTTTTTCTAGTATACCATTCATCCATAATACCTTGGGGAAAAGGTATTCTCAATAAAATTCAAGCAGTAATAATTTCACACTCCCAAAATACATAAATTTGTTGAAGCAATCTGTCAGTTTCAAAAATATACGCATTCACACCCACAAAAATGACTTTTTTTAAGAGTCTATGGGAGTTATGCTTTGCATGAGTAAAACAGGGTTAGGTTAGCCCCAGTGTTTCATTTTTATATATAAGGCATGAATATCAGTCTAAATCGACTGAGGGCAATCTTCAAGTGTGTTATTTACATCATGCCAATGTCCCCTCTCCCTAGGCCGCTTGCATCGCACATCAGTTTGAGCATATTTTAGGTAAGCAAATTATTATTAAATCTACATTAAATACTTTTTGGAACAAGGGATTTTACCATCCATGTAAAATTAATTGTTTTTATGCTATAACAGTGAAATATTTGTGTGTTTTAAAATCTCCATATGAGAAAACATACATGGAGATACTGTTAAGCCAAATGCATGCACACATACTGAGCACTGTCTGAGACATTTGCATTAGTCTTCTGACGTAGAACTTTACAACACTTCAAATTGTCGAAATGTACTTTGAAAAATAAAAGATCCATTGTACCAGTAAGGGAAATTGTAAACAGCTTTTTATTGTACTTCTAATGCTATTAAAATATAGAATGCGTGATCTCTTCTCTCTTCTTCTAGTACTTTAGCAATGTCAACTGGAAGTGCATCCATGATCACTTTATCCAGCTGTCTCTCTCCCACTCCCAGCAAACTCTTAGATGATAAATCTTTTCATCTAATTTGGTTCATCTGTTGCTTTTATTAGCAACTAATTTAATATCCTCTGTTCTGCAATATTTGCAAAAGTCAGTCTATAGACGTGAAGCCAGCCGGGACCCTCGGGCCTGTGCATCAGGATGGTGGGCTGGCTAGGTCCTCTGGGGACAGCAGTGCCAGAAGGAGTATTGGACACAGTGACCCGACTGTATGAGATGAGAAAAAACAAAAACAGGAGGTCCGCAGTACTGATGAACTAATCTGTCACTCACAAGCTCAGGTCTGCAAAAAAAGAAATGAAGCACTAAACATTTAATGGCCATAAGAGATGGAAATGCAAGTCTTCATTTCTAAATGATAATCCAACCCATGATCAGAACCTGCTTAACTGTGTAATTGAATTGAATTGAAAATCATCCCCTGGATAACAATCCATCCTACATTCAAGGGGTTAGGAAGCTAACTACAAGTAATTACTATCAGAAATCTGATTTGATTTCCAAAAATTGTGTGAATGAACCAAGTTTCTTGATCTTGATATACCAGGCAGGGAGTTTGTTCTTCCAAGTACTAGACTGCTTAATTGCTTGCTTGGGGGAGGAGAAATCCTGGGGGAAAGGCATATATGAGCAATTTCTACTCTGTGAAGCCAGCGCTGTGTCCTGAGCTGGATCACGGCCAGAAACACAGAAAAGTCTACTCTTTCCTACAGTGGAAGCAACTGTGGATATTTCATCCTAAGAGTGAATGAAAAAACCTAAAGCTCATACTTCATGGGAATCTTTCAATATTCTGACGGAAAACTGGTTATTTGCTCCTCCAACCCAAAGTCATCTAGGAACAGGACTCAGAACAGGAAAAAAAAAAAAAAAAGACAAAAATAATAATTATTCCAAAATGTATTTGAGAAGAAACAAACACAAACATTTGCATTATTAAATGGGATTGTTCACACTTGCTGAGTAGATATAAGATGATATTTAAGTCAAGAGCTAAAAAATAAACCGTCTCTTTCTGGTTTTGATTGACAGCAGAGCAATAAAAATTATTTTCACATTCTTTTCCTTATTGTTAAAAGTAATCATTTGAGTAAATACACTTATCTGTGCTATAACTATTAAAATGAATTCATTTCAAATATGTATAGCACTTTTCTTTTTTATATTTCTAGATATGGTTTCCATATAGACTTTCTGACTTTTATCATATGCATATAGGGCAATATTCTATTTCTCTTTCTTTTTAAATACTTACTGTTTCAATTTCAAATAAAAAATAAGCATTCTAGTTTGTACATTTTTAGCACAGAAATGTTTACAACCTTCAACACAATTGCTTTTATAATTTACTGACTTGATATTTTGAGGAGTTTTGAACAAATTATGAGAAATAACACCTTCAGAAAGCATGTGATGCAACTATTGGCAGTGTATTCATAAGTCATTAACAGGTAGAGTTCTTAGACATATGGAACCTTTAAAAATTATCCTAAAGAGTACATACAAAACACAGAACTCTGTAATAATAACTAATTTTAAACCCTGACAAATTAGAAGTTAAGTCTACTATCTGTAAAAATATATACTGATTCCTTTTTTTTAAGTATATACCTGAGCCTTTAAAAAGTATATGCCTTTACAATTGATTTCCAAAAAACAATACTCAATAACAAACTACAGGTGACTTTCCTGATTTTTCAGCAGAAATATATAGAAAAAGGAAATCCTATTTCTTATTAGAGATTGAAGCACAGTAATTCTGCACAGTATTAAGAACCATAACTATGCCATACAGAAGACAGGACCTGCAACCTAAGAAAAGTTTTATTAAACAGGACAAGACAGTGATTAGGGGCTCAAGTTTTATTTCAATATGCGAAAGTCATCTATTGTAACAGATATTTATTTCATTCCCTACACCACTATTATTTTAGCTATATTTGATATATTTGCTCATCAGTGAATACTTACATTGAAACAGTTATTAAGAGTATATAAAATCAGTTTATATATTTTCTCCTGCCTAGAGACTTCACTTTATATATATATGTCTATAGAACAAAAACCAACTTAAAAGTTTTAAAAAATATTTCTCTGTTGAAGCAAATATCTACTTCTTTTAAAATAGTGTGAGCCTGTGAAAACATGGTATTATGTATTTGACATTTTCCATCTAAAAATACATTATGAAGCAAGCATGCTGGTATTAATAAACCATGTGCTTTCAGAACCCTGAAGTGCTTTTCTATAATTTTGTTGAAAACAGAATAAGATGATATATTTTCCACCATGCTATTAACATACAGCAAACAAATTTTATGTCGTTGCCTTGCCAGCTTGTCTTGATTGGAAAGTGTACCAAAAAAAAAAAAAACTTTTAGGAGTTTATAAATATTCGTGAGCATAGTCTGGTTTATGAGTTAACAATACATAAGTAAACATAGATAACTTAGAAAAATTTAGTCAAAAATACATTACAAAAAAAAAAAGAGAAAGAAACCATGTATATTTCCTTTTTCCTCACCCCACCCCCATCATAGTCAGAAAAATCACCCTCCCTCTGCAGCAGGTACTATCCTTCCTTTCACCACTTTAGTTATCTGAAGGCAAATGAAAATACAACGATCCTTTTCGCCTTCTGATTTAGCTTACAACGCAAACATTTTAACACAAGCATAAACTACTGACTTCACAGAAAGCACCAAACAGAAAGAGCAAGACTCACTGACCCATTTGGAAGACAAAGACGACAGAGCAGGAAAGCTCTAAAAATCAGCTTGTGAGGCCTCTGAGAGATATTCTTCTGGCATTTCATCACAGCAGCCCCAGACCAGCTCACCTCCCTGGATACAAGGAGGAGGCACTAAATAGAGCTGTTTATTAAAGCTGCTGTGCTGGATTGCATTAGGAAGCGCGAGCAGACCACCTGGACCTTTCAGATTGTGGCAGTGTTTAATTTGCAGCCTGCCCCTCTGCAGCAGCCAAGACTACTACTACATTCACCGGGCTCAATCACACATTATCTGGGTTAGAAGTCAAGGCACATGTATCTATATATTTATATTTCCCATATGGAGAAAGTGAGAGAGGGAGAGAGAGAGAGAGAGAGAAGGAGAGAACACAGTCAAAATAAAAATATTGAACAGCATTAGAAAAATTTTAACTACTACGTAGAAAACCACACTTGATTCTCTTCTCACACTTTCTTTCCTTCGGAGATCAAAATCTAAAAAGAAAGCAAATTTCTAAAATAGATTTTTAAGAAACATTCAGACCAAATTATAAATTAGATTTATCCCTCAGTGTTTTTGTTGTTGTTTTAGTTTTTGTTTAAAAGGATCACATTGAAGTTTTAAGCTGAGGTTTCCCTGGTCAGATTTAATGGGTGCCTTTTGCCTTTCGCACTTTCAGCACTACACTGGCAGGTAGCTGAAGATACAGATAGAAAGATGGTACTGTAAATATGAATTATGTGAATCATATGGTGAGACCCTTGTGGAAAAAAGGGGAGTTGAGAAATGGCTGACTCCATACCTGACCAATTACAGCTTGCATGGTCCCCGTGTCCTGCTGCGCTGAGAGATCGCAATCCATCATATGTTGTCTTTGAAAAGGAGAATGGGGGTTTCTGGCATGCATCTGTCAATCAACTTCTGCACTCACAACCATCACCAAAAGCAAGGGGAAAAAAAGTCAAGCTGCTCCACCAAATAGGATGAAACCGTCATGTGACCTCCGGCAGACACGCACACACACATTCACTACCTCCACAGAGCGTAAGAATTTTCTGTAGATATGAAATGACATTGACAAATATCCAATACCAAGTAAATAAAGTGAGACAAACAGCTATTCACCAAAGACAAAAACACGGGCTGTAATCTTCCGCTAAAGGTTTAACAAACCTATGAGGATTATTTTTAATGCTCTAGAAATCTATGTTTAAAACAAAACAAAACCAAAATGAACTATCTCATGTGAGTGTCCATTAAGACTTTGATTTTTGTGCTACTATATACATTTTTTAAATTATAGTTAATTGCTGTAGTTTTCTTAATGGGTCCCTAATGATTTTATTTTTAAAATCTCTGAATGACCTTTTGATAATATGCAGTTATCTTTCTTGTTTTATATAAAGACACCTTTTCAGAGAAGCTTGAAATGTTAACTGTTACGTAACAGACACCCTGATATTTGTGGATTGGAAATGGACATAGAAAATAATCCATGTAAATGATGATGACCACTCTAATATAAAATATTCAAAGTGTGTAAATAGTAGTCACTAAACTTTCTATCTTCTAAAAGGTAAGGGGATGATTTACTTGCAGTTCATCTAAACTGATGTAATGTGTTTTTAATGTGATGACAACTATTTTAACTTTTTAAATTTAATTTTAACTATCTGATTCCACACAATCTAGGGACAGATTGCTAATGTATTATGGGTCAGTTATTGTTAAGGGTGACAAGAAAATAACTTACTAGCTTTTTAACCTTCTTAGGCTAAAGATCGGAACCTGACTTTCAAGACAATCCTACAGGTATTGTAAAGTTGCTCTCCGAAAATCCAAAACCGTAAACACCGTCTATTAACTTGGTAGCTTTGTGGCAGTGAAGAACGTTTGCATTGTCTACTTTTTAACTGAAGTTCATTAGTTAGTATACTGTCCCTAACTTTTCAAAAAAATGTATGGGAAAACCTTGTGTTAATATTAAAATGGAGATTTTTTCAAGGCTCTAAACTGATGACAAGTCGGGGAACAATGAGAAATATTTAATACAGAATATATACTATTATGTCTATTATTGCATAATATCCACTGCTTTAAAATTAATCAAAAGGAACTTCAAGTAAGAAAAAAAAATTTTTTTCAATATTGTTAAAGAAAGCTTTAGGAGCAAAGAATGAAGGACCAAAGCGCGTGCGCGCCCACACACACAGACACACACACACACACACACACACACACAGAGTTAAATCAGCATCCTCAAACAAAATGAGACCGTGTACCAAGTGGGTAGCCCTCCTGGGAGCTGAGGGCTAACGGAGGAAAGGCCCTTCTAAACATCATTAAACGTCCCGTCTGCGCTGAAGCCCTATCCGGGGGTTTCTGCAGTCATCCCAGATCAGGACTTCGAGCGTCCCATCACCTCCTCTGGCCAGGGAACGGGAGGTCAGGGAAACCGAGTCAGGAGCATAGGGGCCCCGGGCCGCGACAAGGACTAAGCCAAAGTTGCCCGAAACCTGCGGGCTCACAGAGCGCGGGGGGCGCGACTGCTCGTGGCATCGCCTTCTTGGGACCCCGCCTGGGCGGACCCTAGACAGAAAGCCAGGTGATGGGACCAGTGGGAAGTTGCGGAAGAGGGACGAGCTGGACTCCCAGGCCACAGCCGAGCTGAGCAGCCGTCCCCGCTTTCTAATTCTTGGGGGGCCTGCAGCCAAGCCTGGAGCGCTCCCCGGCGGCACCGCCCTCCTGGGCGCCTTGGAGCCCCGCGCCCTCCGCCTGCGTCCTCTGACTTAGGCGGCGGCGCCGGTGCGCGGGTCGGGTGAGCCTGGCGGCTGTTTTGGCGTCCCGCATCCTCTGTAGCACAGCCTGGGTTCTCCACGCGCTGCCACCCGATCGCAGGTTCAACTTCCCCTGGGATCTAAGCTTCTTAAGCGCCTTCCTAAGGGGCTGGGGGCTTGAGGGTGTGGGTGGAGGTGGGTGGGAGAGGTTGGCCAAGCTGCAGCATGAGGCCAAAGACTTCCTTTGACGCTTTGTCCCACAAATTATGGTGGTTCCGATTGGCGTAGGGACAACACTCTTTGCTTATACTCCATTTGTTTACATGACCATCTGGCCTACATGAATTATAATTATTACTAGCCAGCATTGATGAGAGACTGAGCCAGACACTGTGTCAGACACTTCACAGTACGTTACATGTGAAATAACAACTCAGGGAGGCGGGCACGATTATTCCCATTTTGCAGATGAGGCTCCAAAAAAATAAATAAATAAAATAAGGTAACTGCTCATGATTAATAGGAATATGATTTGAACCTGCTCTGAATCCAAAACTGGAGCCCTTCATATGAAACCACAGAGTCAGGTAATGTTCACAATAGTGACTATCATACATGAAACACCCACTCCTTCCACACATATTTATGGAGCCTGTACTAGGTGCCAAGTACTGCATTAATGTTAGAGATACAGCAAAACAGCACAGATTGCTTTGGAAACATAATAAAAATAAACCAAATGGTTAAAAGATTTATCTGGGGGAATTGTTTGATTCTAGCTGGTGGAACATGCTGACACTTTTTAAGCACGGTAATGCACTGGCTCGGGTTGGGATGGACTCCCTCTCCGACCTCTGACAGAGCATGGCCTTGAAAAAGTGCCACTTCTCTGAGTCATGGATTTCGTGTCTTACACCAGAGATAACAATCCCTCAAGGGTAGTGTAAAGATTTGGGGAGATAATGTTTTGTGAAAGCTTATTGAGCTGTACTGTGTAAGTGCCCAGCAAGTGTTAGTTATTTTCCCTTATGGGAGGTCTATGGAGGGCAGGAAAGATTAATTCTCCTGGGGAAGGGAGGAAGCCTCAATGCAGATGGTGGAAAGATTTGGGTTGTGATATAAACAGAGAGCAGCTCCTCTTCAGGGCAAGAGGAACAGCATGAGCAAACCATCTGTTCCTTTATCATTGTGGGTGGCAGACACTTCTAAGGTTTGATTAATGGAAAACAAATGGGAGAGAATGTGGGTATGCCAACTAATGTTGATTCCCACTCCCACAGTAGCATTTAGGAAAGGAGACTCCTTGAGTGAAATATTCACCATTACCATCATCTCTCTGTTTTCTTACCTCCCATCAAAGTTCTGTAATATTGTGCATTTTCTGACCCTCCAAAGCCCCCTCCTGGATCACGAAGCAGCTAGACATGTCCTTTTCCAAGATACTCTTGTAGGCAAGGCAGCAGTGATGGCAAAAGGTTACCATAAGTCAAACCAAAAGAGGTCCCATCATTGCCCAAAGTCCCAGTCCCCAGCTTCTCAGGATAGGGATGTCCTTGATTTCTTAAACCACAAAGGACACTGATAGATAAATGGAGTACTGGGAATCAAGATAAAGTGCAGATATTGGTCATCTCTGTCTTCATTTGTTTTGATGAATGTTTTGCAATGTTTAGGGATGAGAAGAGCTAACATACCTGGAGGCTTCTTTAATTCAAGGACCAAAAGCAGAAAAAAAGTGAATAGATGGTTCAAACAGTCACTAAGACGAATCCACTTTTACTAGACTTAGTATATTTCTGCTTATGCTATCATAACATGTAGATTTACTACAAGTCTATATGACATGCCTTTCTCTCTGTTGAGACCTGTTCTTTTGGTTGTAGTTGTTCGCTTTTTTGTTTACTGGTTTACTCTATTTTTTTTTCTTCGTTTCTCTGCTACTTCTTGCTTTTGCGTACATACCTTTCCTGGTTTTTAAAAGACTAAATTACCATTCCTCCCACTCGTTTTATTTTTCATTTTAAATCTCCCACCCCCAGTTTACTAGACTCCAGCCTTCTTCCTAGATTAAGCATCATGGCAGAGCACTCTCTACAGCATGACTCACCACGTAGCTGTCTGTCTTCACATGATTTTTGAGGCTGACATGGGAATCAGATGACAGGGGGACAAGAATCAACATACCCAATCAAGACTCCTCATTGACTTCCCTTTCCCTTCTTCAGTTGGCTTTGCTTTTGCCTTTCTCTTCAAAGTCAGTTTTTCCTAGAATTTCATGTGTTGCCATCAGCCTCTGGAGGGATCCATTGCTTTTTCCATTTTCACCCCCACAACACTACATTTTTGTCTACTTTCAAGTCTTGTAGAGCATTTCTCTGGAATGGTCTTTTCAATCACCATCAGTTTCCTTAAGCAACATTAGGGGGCTCTTAATTCCACAGGACATTGACCAGTGTAACTCATCTGTACCCTGGGATCTTTTGTTGTTGTTATTTTCATATTTCTAGCGAAGTTGAGGACAGGAAAAATACCAAAAACAGAATGATTATTTTTAAAAGAGAAAAGGAGAAGGGAGGAAACCCCACACATCAAGCCCAAGGACTACAGAGTTGAAAGGGGCTTGACTTTGCTGAGCCAAGGCACCATTACTCGTGATGACCTATGATTTACAGTTTCTTCTACAACATAATTTGGGAGCACTGGTTTTCCCCTGAGAAACAGTGACAAGATATTGCCTTTAAAATGAACAGCTGAGAAGTTCAAGAGCCTGTTGACTCTGGGCAAGGAAGACCTGTGAATATACTAATGCATTATCAGACCTCCAACTTCGTCATCCTTTCTACCAGGGGACTTTATCCAGGATAGAAACAGAAAAAGCCAACACACGGAACCAGTTCCTTAATTTCCATTTGCCCTCTTCATGAAATATTTTGGTTATAGTTATGCATTTGATCTTCTAGAATATATTTCTTCTGCCTGAATATGCTTGGAAAAAGCATTGCAATGCTCCTGGGTTTTACTGTACTTTGGGTAGTTTCTGTGCCTGAGCCCAAATGCTAACACGTAACTTCTCATGAAAATTCTCCACAGTGGTGGAGACACACATTCTGTTTCCTTACAGTCACAGTATACTAGGGGACTTTTTCTTTTTTATTTCATGGTTATAGTTTCACATGCCTGAAAAAACTAAATACCACTGTCCTTTTATTCCTCATATCGATGGGTTCACAACACATAGACCTAGTTCTGCCATTTTAAAGACAAACGTTTTTAAATGGATGACTGTACAAAACCAAATTCATCAAGAGAACTACAAAACTTGCAGCTCTTATACTGGAAAACCCATATCTATTCTGGATTTCTCTGTAATCATCATCATCAATAACAATAACAGTGATAACAATTATAGAAAACATAGAAGAGGATCCCAAGATGTAGTATGAGTACTCTTGAGGGTTCATGAGGCCCTTTCAGGGGGTCTGGAAGGACAAAACTTTTTCAAAATAACACTAAAATGAGATTTTTTCCTTTTTCACTCTCATTTTCTGAAGAGCATACAGTAGCGTTTCCCAAAACTGCATGATATGTGATTTCATAGCAGATTGAATGCAGAAGCAGACGTGAGACTCCAATCACCTTCTAGTAAGTCAGACACTTACTAGAGATTTGCAAAAATCTAAAACAAAGCCACTCTTTTTACTAGGTATTTTGTTTGTGGTAAATATAATTTTTTTCATAAAACAAATTATGTTATGTAACTATTTAAAATAAATTAGTAAGTAAACATTTTAAATGTATTGGTTTTAATTTCTAATGTAGTAAATATTAGTAAACATAACCCACAACACAAAAGCTTTTTGAGGTCTTAAATAATTTTGTAATAGTGTAAAGAAACTCTAAGACTAAAAAGTTGGAGGTTTGCAGACATCCTAGAGTATTTACTATTTGCCATGCAACTGTTCTAAGCATTTCACTTATACTAACACATTTAATCCTCACCCTGGCCCTAGAAAATATGTGTTCCTTATCCTGATTTAATAGATGAGGACACTGAGGGTAGTATTATATTGAGTATTATAAATGCAAGGTTCTTAGGGATGAATGTCCAAAACAATAATTTTATATGAGAGTCAGCTGAGATATGCAATACCTCCTGGATGGAAATGTTGGGGAAAAAAATCACTTTGTTAAAGTTTTTAAAGGTTTTTTAAAGGATACTCATCTATGATCAGCATCAAACCTATGTCCCAGTAAATAAAATGTCCCTAGTAACTATTACATGCCACAAAGTAGAGGCAAAAGAATTAAGAGCTGTCTGATTCTACTCCCATCTCTACCACCCACTCCTATTGGGCCTGAATGAAGGTGTTGGACTTTTAATGCCCTTCCAGTTACAATATTTTGTAATTGCCAAATCCCCACGTTAGTTGGTGAACAGATCTATCTATACAGAACATGAAAGATTAAAATCTATAATTTTTGAGCATTCATTTGACTGCAAAACTATAGTTGAAGCACTGGGAAAAAATATTCATTAAAGAGAACAGAGTTTATATAATTGTTTAATTATCTAACCTTGGCATTCAAGATTATCATCTTGCAAAGGGAATTGCATTTCTTCAAGAAAATACCTGATATGATACACAGCTTAGCCAGGCAGGTCCAAAGGGAAAGTAGAAGAAGACAAAGTAATAACGACGTAGCTAGATGAAATAAAATTATGGGTCAAGGAGAACAAAGAAGGAGGAGGAGGAGGAAAAGCAAGACAGACCAGGCAGCTGGGGCCTGAGCGTGTAGGAGTGGATGAGAAATTCCCCACCATGTCCCATGAGGGCAGTGAGAGTCTCACAACTGGAAATAGCTAATACATAGTGTTAATTGAATATATTGCTGTTGTTTATTTTTCCCTGCATTGTACATATGCTTTGAATCCCAAACCTTCAGCAAAATCCGCTACACACATAAATTCTTGTGTGAGGGGCCATTTTTTCAGGGAAAGGAAGGCTGAATCCCACATCTGGGTCGACAGTAAGAAGTTGTGGAAAGTGAGATGTAATCTGTTCAAATATTTGGCGAAGTCTGAAGAAGTGACACAATATAAAAACTATCTGTTATGCAAGGAATGCAAAACCAAACTTGGACTTAATTGAACAACAAAGGGAATTTTCCGGCTCACAAAACTAAAAAGTACAGAGGGTAGTGGGCATCAGATCTGGCTTGATCTAGAGGTTTCTTAACATCTAATGAACCCTGTCTCCATCAAAAAATAAAAATAAAAATAGCCAGGCAAGGTGATGCACACCTGTAGTCCTAGCTACCTGGGAGGCTAACACAGGAAGATCACTTCACTTGAGCCCAGGAGTTCGAGGCTGCAGTGAGCTGCAGTTATACCACTACACTCCAGCCTGGATGACAGAGCAAGTCCCTGTCTCTATAAATAATAATAATAATAATAATAATGTAAATAGAGTTCTAGCTACATCTCTCCACGAGGCCCTTTGCTCTGTTTCAACCTATCCATTGGTTTTGGCTCCCCTCGTGGTAGTGAAAGGCTGCAGCAACTCCAGGCCTTATACCACACCACAACTCACACCATCTAAAACAGGAGAGAGTGCTTTGTTTCAAATATCCAAGCAAAATCCAAAGTTCTCGTTGTTTAGACCAGATTAGGTCACACCCCTAACACTCCTGGTCTGTGTTCAAGGGGATAGAATACACTGAATGGCTTAGCTTCAATGGTGTAATGTACTGCAGGAGCTGGAGGCAGATGCAGGACCCCTGGAAATACGTGAATCTACAAGCAGTGTTCAGGGGCTTTTAGGAAAGGGAGAATGTATGCTGGGTGGAAAGAAAGACAACACAAGAAGTCTACTACGACAACCCCTGAGATTTCACAGACATTTTGCAAATCCATGCAAGAGGCACAGAAAAAGAGCTTTTAGTTCATTTTAACTAAATCTCAAAGGATAGGCTGACCTGGCGGTTGATGACCTGGTAGTTGTTTTGAGTATTAAAAGAGAAAATGTTCATGAATACTAATTACAGTGCATGAAATAATAGTAGATCCGTACACATCATAATTCCCTTCTTCTGCTTTCCTTCTTCTTTTTCTCTCCAGAATATAATATAATATACGTAATTTGAAGTTGAAACAATAGTGCTGATTTTTGAAGCACTGTGTTCTTAAATTAGAAATAAGATTATAAATTATAAAACAACGTTTAAAAACGGGTGGCCATCTTGGTAGAGACGTGGCTATGTAGTTTTGTGTACTTCATATAGAAATTTGAAGCCCTCATGACAAAGAGAGATGATAAGAACAGAAGTAAAATACTGAAGAGTCCTTGCTTTGTTTCACTTACAGCATTATTGAATATATTCAAATTTATGGATGCTGTTGGGATGGACACTAAGGAGCCAGACATGGTGGGATTCATCCGAAGAAGGGAAGCTGATAGCAAGAGAGAGTCCAATAACAGGACTGAAAAAGATAGGCATTTATCTGGGCCCATAGTGAAGAGGAAGATTAATCTGATGATAACATAAGAATGTACCTTAAAACACAAAAACCACACTTAACAAATGGGGGTTAGTCTAAATGCAGCTTTAAATGTTGAGTCCATGCTGTGATGAAGATTAAGCGCATTTTTAAAAACATGGTCTCTGCTCTCAACAAGCTTGTAGTCTCATGATGGAATCAGATCTTAAACAAATAAGCCTGAAAATAAATATATAAATTATTAGTTGCAATAAATACTATACAGGAAAATCAGGAGATATGAGAGAATATCAGCCTTTTCTATCATTCATTTTAAAATTATGTTATGTTTTATAAAAATTATTAGGACAATTATTTAGAATTATTCCAGGGTTAAATGGACACAGGCTGTCCATGCATTTACTAGCAGTTTTTATGCAGTTCAATAACATAAGTTCCCCATTCATGGATTCCTGATTCTGATTAATCTTTAATTAGGCAGGAGTATGTTTTTAAATAATAGTTTAAGGCTATTACAGTTTCAGAGTTACTGTATATTTAAAAGTGTGTTCTCTGTTGCCTTACCTATAAAGCTATTCCTGATTATGTAAAGTATTTGGGGGTTACATTAGGTTTCCTTCAACTTTGTGGACATTTCTTCATGATCTCCTGCCATTTCATGTTTCAGAGGAAGTCTTCTGCAGGTAATCGGCCTCATATGCTAAAATATCTGAAAAGTTTTAGTCTTTATTTTTGAAATTTGGTGACCTTACCATGAGATAAATCATTCTCTTGTTATTTTTTGTTAGGAAGTATTCCAAAATACCCAAAAGTAGAGAATATAACGAACCTCCGCGTAATTACCATCCAGCCTCAACCACATTCACACTGTCATACTTGTTTTATTACCCTCACCAGCTTTCTTGGCTGCTGTTCTTTAACAAATCTCAGATGTCATGTTCTTTTACCACTAAACATTTCAATTTGAATTTCAAAAATTAAAGAACATTTTCTTACATGACCACAGACCGTCATAAAAATTAATAATTATTATTACTTAATATTTAATATCATCAACTATTCAGCATTATAATATTCATTGCACATTAAAACTCTCAAAGTTGATATATTGTCCAAAATATATTTTTCTGTTTGTTTGGTTGAATTAAGATTTAAATAAGGTTCATTGTTGATATTTTCTTGTATCTTTTGTTTCGTGTGTGTGTGTGCGTGTTTTGTTTTGTTTTGTTGACAAAGTCTCACGCTGTCCCCCAGGCTGGAGTGCAGTAGCACAATCTTGGCACAGTGGCACGATCTTGGCTCAGTGCAGCCTCCACCTCCTGGGTTCAAGCAATCCTCCCAGCTCAGCCTCCTGAGTAGCTAGAACTACAGGTGCCTACCACCATGCCCGGCTAATTTTTGTAAATTTTTTTTTTTTTTTTTTTTTTGATAGGGTTGAAGTTTCACCTTGTTGGCCAGGCTGTTCTCAAACTCCTGGCTCAAGTGATTCGCTCACCTTGGCCTCCCAGAGTGCTGGGATTACAGGCGTGAGCCACCATGCCCAGCCTATAGCTCTTGTTTCTTATAAAACAATATATAAAAACCCCCACTTCATCTAATTTTTTATGCTTTAAATATTGAAGAGACGAAGTTCACTCCGTGTTCTGACTTTTGCTGATGGTTTTCTCCTAGTATGATTTCACTTGTTTCTCTATCTCCTGTATTTCTGTAGACTGGAAGTTAGATCTAGAGGCTTGCTTAAATTCCATCTCAGATAATGCCTTACTTTCCCACTGCATTACTTTAGGAAGCACCTGAAGCCTGGTGTTCTCACTTACAGAGATAAGAAAGTCCGGGGTTCAGGTGCCGACAACCTGCTTCTTCATTGCAAACATTTCCCTTGACATTTCATGTAATAGTTTTACAGCCCATTGATGACCACTGTCTGAAGTGATATTTTTGTAAGTTACAAAATGGGGACTTTTCATAATTCTTTCTGATTTATTAGCAGTTTTTGTACAGAAAAACCCACTCACTAAGGATATTTGTTCCTGTGAAACACAGTTCGTGCTTGCAAAGGCAGAATAAATGCTCAAATCTTTTCCTTTCATTATCAATTTTCACAGTAATGAGTTTGTGCCCTAGCAACCTCCAATATAGTAACAATGAGTTATGTCTTATTTCTTTTTTATTCTTTTTTTAATATCACTAATAACTCATAGATTTTTATATTTTCAGTGAGTTTTAAACAATTGCAATCATTATTCTCATTGATGCTCAGATTGTCACATCTTTTGCCATGGGAGCCCATCAAGCTGGCTTGTGTACTTTGACATGATCCCATTAGCCTCTGATAGCTTCCTTGCTCTTTGTGCCAACAAGATGTTCCGGAATCTTTTTGTTCATTTCCTACACCAGTCCTAGGTTCTTTTTAGAGAAAAATGGTATTTAGAACCACTGATAATATGTCATTTCAGTGGTCAAAGCCAGAAAAAAAATTTTAAGGTAGGAAAAACCACAAGTTCACACTGATATTTCCAATTCAAAATGTAAGAGTACAGATTTTCCTTGACTTCTTTATTTTGTACTTCTATCTCTGGTATCTCTTTTCTCCTATGATTAATATTTTATTTCAGGATAAAATTAATATGATTATTTGCTTATTTTAACTTAGAATTACAAATCTAATAGTTCGTAAAATGAAACACCATTCTTGGTTTTACTTATTTATCAGTCAAAAACAAGATAAATCATTGTGATAACTTTCATTTGTTGGAAGGCTACATTTTCCATCTTTGAGTATTTTTTGTCCCATTTATTTAAAATATGTATTATTTGAACCTTCTTTCTGTGCTATACATATTTAACATCTTTTTTTTTTTTTTTTTTTTTTTTTTGAAACAGTCTCGCTCTATCTCCCAGGCTGCAATGCAATGGTGCCATCTTGGCTCACTGCAACCTCTGCCTCCTGGGTTCAAGCAGTTCTCCTGCCTCAGCCTCCTGAGTAGCTGGGATTACAGGCACACACCACCACACACAACTAATTTTTGTATTTTTAGTAGAGATGGAGTTTCACCATATTGGTCAGGCTGGTCTCGAACTCCTGACCTCATGATCCACCTGCCTCGGCCTCCGAAAGTGCTGGGATTACAGGCATGATACACTGTGCCCGGCCATATAATCTTTTAAATCTATGAATCCTTTTCCTCTATATGCTTTTCTGCATATTTGGGCCAGCCCACAATTTATGGAGCTATGTTTCAGGAGAGAGCCCTTTCCTATTGTCATGGTTACTATTTATGTAAACACAAATGATCTTACAGGGTTTGAGGATAAACAAATTGCTTTGGTGCCTAACAGATATGGTTAGGTGTCAGAATCTGAAAAACTTGGGGGTACCTATGCAGTTGCTTTTGCCACTGGGAGAAGCACCAGTCCCAGCAAATGTGTGGGTCTTTCATTGACTAGGTAATTCTGACAGCTGGTTTCCACTTCAAACTCCATAGAAAAGTATGATCACATGGAATATAACATTATTTGACAATACATATTAAAGGCAAACCTGGTCTGATTGGAAAGGGGAATGTTTGGGAAACATAATTTAAAAAAAAAAAAAAAAAGCCAACAAAGTAAGCACTCAAGTTAATACAAAAACACTGGGGATGGGATTTTAGGAATCTGAATGAAGAGAGGCTGGGATTTTAATGCCCAGCACAGACAGGAATGGAGGCTTCCAGGTCCTAATAGATATGAATTGGAATCAAGTCCCTTTATACTGCTCATATTCCCAATTGATTGAAACCCAAACCTACTCCTAGTATATGTTTTAAGTATGAATTTACTTTTCGTTTGTTTACATTGCAATTACACTGCATGATGAAATTGATCCAAGCTCGTGGTTTACTGGGGCATCTGACAGAAGCAAATGTGAACTACTGTAATTTTTGCCCTATTGAATTCTCAGAGTTTATAATAAAAAAAACTAAAAATATATGAGAAAATAATTTGCCAATGGGAATAGTCATCAGAAACAATAAACAGGAGGATCTTCACATTTTTAGATTTTAAAAAGATTGTAAAATGAGTATGCTAATAATAATAATTAAACGAAAGATGGTACTAAACCTTAAAGAAAGAAGAAGGCCAGTGTAAAAGAACAATGTCAAAGAATCAAATGGATCCTTTATTAATAAAAAATATAACTAAAATAAAAACTCAATGTATCACTAAATAACAAGGTTTATGCAAAGAAAGTGAAGTGTAGAGAGGTGAGTGAACTAAAGGTTAAACCTCAGACACTTTAATCAGAATAGCTCAAGGAGATAGAGGGGTGGAAATTACATAAAGGGTTTAAGAAAAATGGAGCATAGCAAAAGAGGTCTAACATATGTCCAATACTTGAGAAGCCTTGCTGAAAGGGCTACTAAAAGATGTACTTCAGAAAAAAGAAAGTTGAACCCAGACTGAAGGATACAAGAACCAATGTAAGTAAAACAAAAGAAAACAACAATTTTTAAAAACCTAAACTAAAACAATATTAATAAATACGTCTATAAATCTAAATAAGCAGGGGCTGGAGGAAGGGGAAAGTAAGATATCATTAATGAGGTATAAAACTAAGGTGGAGTTAAATTACTAAATAACAATAATTTGTAAAATGAGAGGGATGGAGATTGGGGTTAAAATATTTAAAGGTCTTTTATTATTCAGAAGGAAGGTATAAATATTAATAATCTCCAGAAATCTAGTATGCATGTTCAAATTTTTATGGATAATCACAAATAAACAGTATAACTTCTTAAGTCAATAGAGAGATAAAAGGAAATAAAGTATAATTTAATAGAAGGCAAGAAAGGAAAAAAATATGAAAGGAATGCATTGTAAGTATAAAGCAGAAAGTTTGACAGTAGAAATAAATGTATATTGGAAAGTTTAAAACAAATCAAATAATGTCTGAATCAAAGATAAAATTATTTTAGAAATTATAAAATGTTTGAAATTAACAGTGAGATCCTTAAACATGAGATAGATCAATGTGTGAAATGCAACTAATATAAATTGCTTAGAGGTCAACGTTTATAACCTTAAATATTATGCTAAGCAACTTCTAAAATGGTTCCCCAGAATTCCACCTCCTTATGTTTGGGTCCTTGCATAATCTCTTCCACTTGAGTGTGAGCTGGACCTGATGGCCTGTTTGTAATTAATAGAATATGGTGCACATAATGAGATGTCACAGAGGCCAAGGTATAAAAGATGTTGACTTCCACCCTGCATGTACTCTCTCGAACTCTTCTTCCTTGCCCACTCTGTTGAAGCTGCCATGAGGGGAGCTGCCCAATGTAGAGGCCCCTGTGGTAAGGAATTGAGAGCAGCCTCCAACGAAGACCCACCAAGAAGCTGAGGCCCTCAGTCCAACCACCCGTGAAGAATCGAAATCTCCCAATTACCATATGAGTGAGTGTGGAAGTGGATCCTTCCCGTGTCAAGACTTGAGATGCCTGCAACCCTGGCTGGCACAGATTGCAGCTTTTTGGAGCCACAAAACCTGAGGAACCAGCTAAACTCAGCCCAGACTCCTGGCACTCAGAAACTAGGAGGTTACTGAATGTCGTTTTCAGCCATAAAGTTTGGGGGTAATTTGTTATGTAACAATAGATAACTAACACAAATGCATTTATAGGAAATAACAAAAGAATTAAAAATTATAAGCTAAATATCCAACTGATGAAGTTATAAACAAACAAACAAACAAAAGCGAAAGAAGAGAGTAAACCAAAATAAAGTAAAAGGAAGGAAATAATAAAGACAATGGCAGACATAAGGGAGAACAAACAAAATCAAATAACTCGGTTTGAGTGTTTTTAACTTTTTATTTGAAATAATTTCCGACTCACAGAAAGGTTGCAAAAATATCACAGTTTCCCTATATCCTTCACCTGCTTCACCTAATGTTAACACCTTACATAAATATAGTATAATTATGGAAACCACAAAATTAACTTTTTATCTTATTTTTTATTTCTTTTTAGATTTAGGGACAGGGTCATTCTGTCCCCCAGGCTGAAAGTGCAGTGGTGTGATCATAGCTCACTGCAGTCTGGAATTTCTGGGTTTAAGCAATCCTCACCTCTCAGCCTCCTGAGTTGCTGGGACTACAGGCATGCACTACCATGCCCAACTGATTTTTAAAAATCATTTTTATTAGAGACAGTTGCACTATGTTGCTCAGGCTGATCTCATACTCATCTCAAAGCAATCCTTCCACCTCAGCCTCCCAAGTAGCCAGAATTACAGGTACAGGCCACCATATCTATCTTAAATATTAAGATGGATATAATACTATTACCCACAGGTATTATTGGAACTTTGCCAATTGTCTCATTCTTGTTTTTATTTCTAGCCCCAGAATTCCACATTTGATTTAATTGTTATGTTTCCTTGGCATTCTTCAACCTGAAACAGTTGTCCTTTGTCTTTCATAAACTTGACAGTTTCGAAAAATACTAATGTTATATTGTAGAATGTCTCTCAATTCGAATTTATTTAACATTTCTTATATCTCAGTTTAGTTCTGTATTTTTGGCAAAAATTCCGCAGAGAAAATATGCTTTTCTCAGGGGATCATAACGGCAAGTACATTATGTTAACACATTTCATTACTGGTGATGTTAATTTTAATTACTCGGTTAAAATGATAATTGCCAGGTTTCTCTAATGTAAAATTACTGTTTTTATCTTGTAATTAACAAATATCTTGTGGGAGAGACTTTAAGACTATTCAAGTATTCTATTGTTATACTTTTATCCAATGATTTTAGCATTAGTTAATTCTTGCCTTTAGTTTATGACTGTGGTGATTGCCAAATAGCAATTTTATCTTCTATCATTCCTTCAATATTATATATGATATTATATAATATGTAATCACTATTACATATATAATTAGTTATAATTATTATCCAAGGAAGAGCTGTCCCTCTCCTGCCATATAAGAGCTGCTTAGTTGTCTTGACAAAAACTAATAAAATAGACAATATTGGGCAATAATGATAAAGTAAAAAATGAGAAAGCACAAATAATATTGGGGATAAAAATGTGAAGAGTGTCAGAGATGCAAAAATCATAGCACTTTATAACACCTTATGCCTGTGAATTTGAAAACAAGTTTAAAATGCTGTTGTATAAAAATATAAACAAAATATATTTATTATTATATATTATATATAATATATGTTATATATTATTAAAAATAGAAACAAAATATATTTAATTTAATGACTTCAAATTAAATATATTAAAATTTATATTATAGATATTAAATACATTAAAATAAACATATTAAATTAAATAGTGTATGATATATTAGGGTATGGAAGGATGGGAAAGGAATGGGGATGGTTTGAGCTGTATTTAAAGTGTTCAATTTATTTTAGTGCAAAAGATATTAGAAGCAAAAAATACAATGAATTTTATTTTTCTTTTCAATTTTTCAAAGGTCTAATGGTTCCATTTTCATTTCTTGCTTTTCTGTCATATTCTTCCATATTTTTGTTCTATGGCATTTATGTCTTTTGAAATTTTCTTAAGTTATTAGTACTGTCTAAAATTATTTTTTCTCATTCTTCAAAAATATTCTTAATCTATGTTTTGCAGCCTTTTTTCTAATTTTTTTTAATTTTTTTCTTTTTTTTAACTTTTAGGTTCAAGGATACATATGCAGGCTTGTTACACAGGTAAATTAAGGTCACAGGGGTTTGTTCTACAGATTATCACATTACCTAGGTACTAAGCCTAGTACCCAATAGTGATGTGTTTTTGATCCTCTCCCTCATCCCACCATGCACCCTCCAGTAAGCCCCAGTGTCTGTCGTTGTGTCTTTGTGTCTACGTCTTCTAAGTGAAAAAATGAAGTATTTCGTTGTATGTTCCTGCATTAGTTTACTAAGGATAATGGCCTCCAGTTTCATTCATGTTTCTGCAAAGGATGTGATCTTGTTCTTTTTATTGGCTGCATAGTATTTCATGGTGTATATGTACCACATTTTCTTTATCAAGTCTACCACTGATGGGCATTTAGGTTGATTCCATGTGATTGCTATTGTGAATAGTTCTGCAACAAACATATGCATGCATGTGTCTTTATGGTAGAAAGACTTATATTCCTTTGGATATACACCCAGTAATGGGATTGCTGGGTTGAATGGTAGTCCTGTTTTTAGCTTTTTAAGGAATCACCAATCCGCTTTCCACAATGACTGAAGTAATTTGCATTCCCACCGGCAGTGTATAAGCATCCCCTTTCCTCTGCAACGTCTCCAGCATCTGTTACTTTTTCCGTTTTTAATAGTAGCCATTCTGACTGGTGTGAGATGTTATTTCACCATGGTTTTGATTTGCATTTCTCTGATGATCAGTGATATTGAGCTTTTTTCATATGCTTTTTGGTCACATGTATGTCTTCTTTTGAAAAGTATCTGTTCATGTCCTTTGCCTACTTTTTAATGGGGTTGTTTCTTGTAAATTTAAGTTTTTTATAGATGCTGATATTAGACCTTTGTCAGATGCATAGTTTGCAAAAATTTTCCCCCATTTCAAAGGTTGCCTGTTTACTCTGTTGATAGTTTCTTTTGCTGTGCAGAAGTGCTTTAGCTTAACTAGAATCCACTTGTCAATTTTTGCTTTTGTTGCTATTGCTTTTGGCATCTTCATCTTGAAATCTTTGCGGTTCCTATATCCAGAATGGTGTTGCCTAGGTTGTCTTCCAGGGATTTTATAGTTTTGGGGCTTACATTTAGGTCTTTTATTTATCTTGAGTTGATTTTTGTATATGACATAAGGAATGGGTCCAGCTTCAATCTTCTGCATATGGTTAGCCAGTTATCCCAGCAGCATTTATTGAATAGGGAGTCCTTTTCCAATGGCTTCTTTTTGTCAGCGTTGTTGAAGATCAGATGGTTGTAAGGTATGGCCTTATTTCTGGGTTCTCTGTTCTGCTCCATTGGTCTATGTGCCTTTTTGTACCAGTATCATGCTATTCTAGTTCCTGTATCTCTTTAGTACAATTTGAAGTCGGGTAACATGATGCCTCCAGCTTTGTTCTTTTTGCTTAGGCTTGCCTTGGCTATTCAGGCTCTTTTTTGGTTCTATATGAATTTTAAAATAGTTTTTTTTCTGGTTCTGTGAAGAATGTCATTGGTAGTTTGATAGGGATAGCATAGAATCTGTAAATTGCTTTCGGCAGTATGGCCATTTTAACGATATTGATTCTTCCTATCCATGAGCATGGAATGTTTTCTTCATTTGTTTTTGCCATCTCTGATTTCTTTGACTGGTGTTTTGTTATTCTCATTATAGAACTCTTTCACCTCCTTGATTAGCTGTATTCCTAGGTATTTTATTATTGTTGCGGCAATTGTAATGGGATCGCATTCCTGATTTGGCTGTCAGCTTGGCTGTTGTTGGTGTATAGGAATACTAGTGACTTTTGTAAGTTTATTTTTGTATCCTGAAACTTTGCTGAAGCTGTTTATCAGCCAAAGGAGCTTTTGGGCCGAGACTGTGGGATTTTTAAAATATAGGTTCATGTCGTCTACAAACAGGGATAGTTTGACTTCCTCTTTACCTATTTGGATGCTCTTTATTTCTTTCTCTTGCCTGATTGCTCTGGCCAGGACTTCCAATACTATGTTGAATAGAAGCGGTTAGAGTGGGCATTCTTGTCTTGTGCCGGCTTTCAAGGGAAATGCTTCCAGCTTTTGCCCATTCAGTATAACGTTGGCTGTAGGTTTGTTATAGATGGCTCTTACTATTTTGAAGCACGTTCCTTTAACACCTAGTTTTTTGAGAGTGATTATCATGAAGTGATGTTGAACTTTATCAAAAGCCTATTCTGCATCTACTAAAATAATAACATGATTTTTGTCTTTAATTATGCTTATGTGATGAATCACATTTATTTATTTGCATGTGTCAAACTAACCTTGCATCCCAGAGATAAAATCTACTTGGTCATAGTGGATTAGCTTTGTGGTCTGCTGCTGGATTCAGTTTGCAAGTATTTTGTTGAGGATTTTTGCATCAATATTCATCAAGGATATTGGCCTGACATTTTCTTTTTTTTTTTTTTTTTATTGTGTCTCTGCCAGATTTTGACATCAGGATGATGCTGGCCTCATTAAATGATTGGGGAGGAACTCCAGCTCCAGTGGTTTTTTGTGTCTCCATCTCCTTCAGTTCCACTCTGATTTTGGTTATTTCTTGTCTTCTGCTACCTTTGCAGTTGGTTTGCTCTTGATTCTCCAGTTTTTAAAATTGTGATGCTAGATTGTTAATTTCAGATCTTTCTAATTTTTTGATGTGGGTGTTTAGTGCTATAAATTTCCCTTTTAACACTGCATTGCTTGTACACTGATTGAATCTTTTCCTTTAAAAATGAGTGGCGTGGGCCAGGTGCGGTGGCTTATGCCTGTAATCCCAACACTTTGGGAGGCCAAGATGGGCAGATTATCTGAGGTCTGGAGTTCGAGACCAAACTGACCAACATGGTGAAACCCCCATCTCTACTCTAAAAATACTAAAAAAAAAAATTAGCTGGGCATGGTGGTGGGTGCCTGTAATCCCAACTTCTCAGGGACTGAGAGAGGGGAATCGCTTGAACCCGGGAGGCAGAGGTTGCAGTGAGCCAAGATTGTGCCATTGCACTATAAGCTGGGTGACACAGTGAGACTCCATCTCAAAAAAAAAAAAAACAGTGGTGGTGTGGGGGCTGGATATTGGTGTTTGAGTTTAATCACTTACCTGCTTGTGGCTATATGAGGAGAGAACTGGGACATAGAACAGCCACAGCTCAAATCCCCCTGGGTGGAATTTCTGATCTACTACTGCATTTTAGCCTTTTCTTTAGTGCTTTGCTTTCTTTTCTGAGTAGATTATATCCAGTAGCTATAAAACTGATTGTAGCCTTTCTGTTTCCTTTATCTGCAGCCCTTCAGTCTGCCACCATTCTCTTGGGAAGCTCATCAAGTAACTGAAAATAAAAATAGCATGGGGCTTCTAGGTCTCTTCCCATGTTGGGTAGATGATGGGATCCAAGCTGGATGTTTCCTTTTCCTCCCCAGCTAATTTTTCCAAGCATATGGTTATGTGCTTAGTATTTTATCTTAGGTCAGTTTTATATCTAAATTTTTTATAAGTCTAATACATTCTGATTCTTATCAATTTGCTTTATTTTCTTCTCAAGGATACTTGTAACTTCTTTGCTTAATTTTTCATACCTGATTTCTTTCTCATTTTTGCATCTCTTTATTAGTAATTTTGTGATATTTGGAAGTATTTTAAATTCAAGTTGGCATCAGATTTTTATTCAAAATGGAAAAAGATATTAGAGTAATGCCTGCAGCATCTCTACATTCAGTCAATATGGTGTTTTTCTCTGGGAACAACAGAGAGATATTCTCAGACATGTAAAGTGTCTGGATATATTTCATTACTATATTCGTGATAAAAAAAAATGACCCAAAGAAATATTCCACAACTCACTGAAAGTAACCAAGATAGGAAATTGGAGCATTGGCACCAAGAGCTCCAAAAGAAGAAGTAGAGATCAATGGAACCTGTTAAATATGGGAGCTGTCTAAATACACATGGTGCATGATTTAAATGGTCATATTTTACCAACAAGCACCAGACGTCCTCCTAAAGTAGAAACTACTTTTGTTTAGAACAATGCTTTGATAAGCAGTTTCAGATGGAAAGTAAAGACAATTATAAAACATATCTTTTTTGACAATTTACTCAGTGTTTTATTTTGTTTTTGTTTTTATTTTGAGATGGAGTCTCACTCTGTCACCCAGGCTGCTGGAGTGCAGTGGTGTGATCTTGGCTCACTGCAGCCTCTGCCTCCCTCGGTCAAGTGATTCTCATCCTCCTAAGCAGCTGGGACTACAGGTGCACGCCACCACACCTGGCTAATAATTTTTTTTTTTTTTTTTTTTTGAGATGGAGTCTCACTGTGTCGCTCAGGCTGGAGTACAATGGCATGATCTCAGCTCACTGCAAGCTCCGCCTCCCGGGTTCACACCATTCTCCTGCCTCAGCCTCTTGAGTCGCTGGCACTACAGGTGCCCGCCACTACCCCTGGCTAATTTTTTATATTTTTAGTAGAGATGGGGTTTCACCGTGTTAGCCAGGATGGTCTCGATCTCCTAACCTCGTGATCTGCCCACCTTGGCCTCCCAAAGTGCTGGGATTACAGGAGTGGGTCACCGCACCCGCAGCTAATTTTTATATTTTTAATAGAGGTGGGGTTTCACCACATTCGTCAGGCTGGTCTCGAACTCCTGACCTCGTGATCTGCCCTCCCCAGCCTCCCAAAGTGCTGGGATTACAGGCATGAGCCTCTATGCCTGGCCTACTCAGTGTTTCTCTACTTCCGTTTTCTCACTTGTAAAATGGGGTTAATAGTACCTACCTCATAGGTTGTGAAAGCCCTAAGTGAACAAATAGCTAGTGCTTGATGATGGTTAGCAATTGTTATTTATCAGTGAGTAGAAATTTAAGTATGAAGATTGGAGCAGAGCAGTAGGAGGGAAGGGAAGGGAAGAAAAAAGGCTGAGCACCTCATTGAGAAGCTGGAGCTGAGCTGGTAGAACTGAAACGTCACAAGAACATGTATTTAAGCGCATGGTTTTAGCTCTCCACTATGACACTGAAATGGACCCAACACTACCTCCCACCTCCCCACCACTACCTTTCAATTTTACACTCCCAAGACTTCAGGAAACATGACACCTACTCCTCCCTCTGTGAGTGGCACTTTGAAGGATGGCTGAATTAAGGAGAAACAGTCTTTTTTATGTCTGGGAAACACTGGGACAGAAATGTAAAATGAATTTTGAAAATTCAGCAGAAGACATGACTCAGAGCCATGGGTAACTTGGATGAATATACACTGCTGAAGATTTTTGAAAATCTTGGTAAAACTATAGAGTTTCTATAGATTAGACTTTGAGGAGATTCTAACAAGATCTTAAAGGACAATGATAACCCCATTGACATCTGGTATTGCAGCTTATTAATACAAATGACAAAAATAATTACTTATGAGATAAGAAATAAGCATATGGATTTAAAAGCTTTGATTATTTTAACAAAAACAACAGACTTAGAAGAAGTAAAAACATACTACACATATCATCCTACACAGTATATAGATGATAGTTCATGCTTCACATTAATAGAGAAATACAAGTTTAATCCTGCAAGACAACACATCAGACTGAGGATTGCTTGAGCCCAGGAGTTTGAGACCAGCCTAGGCAGCATAGCAAGACCCCCATCTCTACAAAAAAAAATTAAAATTAAAATTACATTTAACTGGGTGTGGTGGCACACGCCTGTAGTCCCACTACTTGGGTGGCTGTGGTGGGAGGGTCACTTGAGCCTGGGAGGTTGAGGCTGCAATTAGGCATGAGTGCACCACTGCACTCCAGTTTGGGTGACAGAGCGAGATCCTGTCACACACACACACACACACACGCACACACACACACACGCACACACACACACACAGAGACATCAGACTGGTCCACTATCTTAATGACATATTTTTGAAAAGATTTGGGTTGGTGAAAGGATCAGGAACCCTAGATGACTCAATGACCACAGGCATGCTGGCACATGTGGGTAAATCTCAGAAAGTACATGATCCTGCAGGTGACCGGAAGTTTTTGAGCATTCAGCATTCTGGGGCATGTCAGGATATTTCCTTCAAAGTAAAGAACAGACTGCTGCCACTGTCATCTCCTATTCATAAAAAGAGCCAAAATACTTGATGGGCATCTTTAGGTATTAGATATGTGCTACCCTAACTCATTAATTGGATGATCTGAAAAGTTGCTCACTTGGTATAGACCACCTAACAAGAGAAGACTCTGTGGCTGTTCCATGGGGCAGGGTGCATAGATATTCCAAGTGGGTGCTTTTCTGAGGAACCTAACTGACGCAGTCATTATAATAAAACCCTGTGGTAGACTAAACCAGAAATCAGGGTTTGTGACTATTCTAGGATGATAAGAGAAAATATCAGCGATATAGCAGGAGAAAAATCTAAGAGTTTGAAATCTGTTGCTTCTGGGGAGCAACACAGGAAGGAACAGCTATTTCTCTTTACTGTTGACTTTTTAACTATGCACTCATATTTTTGTGATACAGGCTTTTAAATAATTTGAAAATTGATCATTTTTATTAGTAAATTAATCAGCCAAAACATCTTATTCTTAAAAATAATTTTATCTTTTTAAAAATCTAAATGTTCAATACGAAAGTTTGACAGGAGAAATTTAAATTTATTTTTTCCTTTAATGTACAACATTTAATCAGGCTTTCATTTTTCTAATGATGATATTACTGAAACACACTTCTAGGTAATACATGCTTCCTACGCCATTTCTGTTCCTCCAGCAGAATCAAGGAAATAATGTGTTCACTAAGTTAAAACTGAGTCTATCAAAGGAAACGTGCATGTCCTCCATTGAACTCTATGTGGTATGCTTAATGTGGATAGGAGTTGCAATGTTGCTATTTGAAAGAATTATGAAACATTGTTTAGAACTTAATAAGATAAAAACAAAAATTTTGTACTTTATTACATATTAATTATATATTTAGATATTTAATATGACATATTTTGCACTTTACATGTTTCAGTACTAAAGGTTTAGACACATCTTATGTTACACATTTTATACTTTGTTACCTATTTAGATATTCTTGCAAAGGAGTGTTCATTCACAAGTTAATGGTTTGGTGAGTTTCTAAAAACCGAAATCTGTCCTTTGGATTGCATAATCTGTAATCAATACTGGCATCATTGCTACTCCTAGTCAGCTGAGTGATGGACAGCTAATGACTGGTTTTCCAATAACACCAACCTCAAATTCCTCTTTAGATAGAGTTTTGGCTAGAGTTCAGAAACATCTTGACTTCTTGTGCTGTTTTTGCTTTAATGCAGTGGAGAGCTTTGAAATACCTTTAGAGCTTTAAAGCCACACTGTTTTTGGTCTGGTGAAGTTTCTATATCTTGAGTATTTGACCTCTCAGGTAAATTTTAATATCATGTGACCTCTCAGGTAAGGCATTAGTTATTCAAAACAAATACGTTTTTTAAAAAAGAATAGGAGACTTTCCTTGGAGTTGGGAAAAAAAGAAAGAACAAAAATTTCTCAATCTACAGGGTCACCTTGACTAGCACCCTGCTTAAGTTGTGCACTGTCCAACTCCAGAGAGTGCTAGTCACAAAAACTGTGAGAATGGAGCCCCAGAAATGTGCATCACAGTGGCCTTGGAGTCTCCAACAAAGACAATGGACTCCCAGATCGCAAGGTGTATCCTGCTATTCAGCAGGCAAAGGTATTTCAACACTTAAACATAGTATAATTCTAATCTCCTTTTCAGGCTCACTTTAAAAAATGTATTATCTCCTGAAAAGCGCAACCAAGGGAATAGAAATCATCAGAATTCTGTCACTAATATTTCTGTTAGAATTACATTAATTTTCAGATAATTGATATCTTTATTACATTTTCAGTCACCTGTCTAAGATCCACACATAATTCACTTTTCTTTTTTTTTTTTTTTTTAAGTTTCCTTTAAATGTTGTAATTTTCTTCTTTTGACTTCCTCACAACTTTTGCCCCGTCTCTGGTTAGCTTTTGTTTTTGGTTCTTGTTATGACCAGGATCCTTTTTGAGATATGTAAATCTTCAGCTTTTGGATATATTACACTCTTCTGAACTCTCCAAAACTCATGCTGTTTACCCGTTCTTAACTTTATCCCTTGATTCTCTACTTCTGAACCCTGAATATCTACTGCTTTCTCAGTACCTAGAGGGAATCCATACATCAAAATAAAACCTTTGATATTTTATTATTTCTTGTGTTCCAACCAGAGCAAATGATTAACATTGTGTTTGAAGTTGCTGATGCTATTCTGAAAAATTCTGGTCCAAGACTTCTCTTGCTATTTTACTCAATTATTGATATTAAAGGCACAGTTCATGATACATGGCAAATCAGTACCATTTTCCTCCAAATGAGACATCCAACTTGTTAAAGAACCCTGAAACAAATTTTTCACTGGATTTTCAGTTTGAATAATGTAATTGCATTTAACTTGAGTTCCTTTAAGTGTATCCCGCTATGAGTACTTCCAGTGTGCCTTCCTCTACGGGCACAATTATGTCTCAGTGAACAGCAGGCAGAAAGTACATCAAAGAGAAGGACTATTTTAACAGTTCAACACAGTGAATTGTCAAGAAATCTTAGTTTTGCAACAGCTAACTGGGACAATAGCATTTGTCTATAACTATGTATAAGAATCTGAAAGTTAATATTTCCTACATGAGAAAATATTTGCAACTTCAAAAATCCTTGTAGCCTTAATGTTGGGCATGGTAAAAAAGTAAATTAAGAAGCGGGAGAATCGGCAGGGCACGGTGGCTCATGCCTGTAATCCAACACTTTGGGAGGCCGAGGCGGGTGGATCACCTGATGTCAGGAGTTCAAGACCAGCCTTACCAATCTGGTGAAACTCCATCTCTATTAAAAATACAAAAATTAGCTGGGTGTGGTGGTGGGTGCCTGTAATCCTAGCTACTCAGGAGGCTGAGGCAGGAGAATCACTTGAACCTGGGAGGCAGATGTTACAGTGAGCCGAGATCGCGCCATTGCACTCCAGCCTGGGCGACAAGAGCGAAACTCCATTTCAAAAAAACAAAACCAAATAAAAAAAGAAGCAGGAGAATCCTCCAAAATTAAATTTGAAGGAAACCTTTGAGGCCACCCGTCTCCATTCCTCCAAAAGAGAGAATGTGATGCACAGATGCCTTTTTAAATATGAGAGCAAGTCAATACTGCAGACAAAAGCCAGTCCACAGATATCAACTAGAACTTAGCTACCTAATATAACACGTGATCCTGTAACTTTATTAACTACTGTTGCTTCATGAAATGTACTTCAAACCGATAGTCTACAGCATAGGAAGTTAAATGCCGTAGAGGTGTATTTTTCCTACCAAGCTCTTCCATGATTAAGGGCAAAGGGAAATGTTCTCATGCGGTACTCCTCTACTATTTCAGAATTAAAAAGCCACTTTGGACTCTCTGCCAGTGGCTTCTCCACGTGGTGTAGCTCCTGGAAAATTTACTTGACACACATTTGAATATTGACATGATTACCTGAAGGTAATAAAAGTTAAATTTTAAAAAGTAAATCACAACATGTCACGTCTCTGTATTAGTTTGCTAGGATTGCCATGAAAAAGTACCACAGGCTAGGTAGAGACATTTATTTTTCATAGTTCTGGAGGCTGGAAGTCCAAGATCAAAATGTGAGCAGGGTTAGTTTCTTCTCAGGGCCTGCACTTCTGTGTCTCCATATAGTCTTCCCTTCTGTGTCCGCACCCTCATTTCTTTTTCTTATAAGGATACCAGTATTTGGATTAAGGCCCAGTCATTACTGCATTTTATCTTAATGAACTCTTTAAAGGCACTATCTCCAAACAGGTATATTCTGAGATACCAGGGATTAGGGCTTTGGCATGAATTTTGCAGGGAACACAATTCAGTCCACAACGGTTCACTACTCGAAAATTTCCCTGACTAGTTTTGAAAACTCTTCCCTTGTAGCTCTGCCTCTTGCTCACTAATCTCCAGTTGAATAGGCTTCCGCTCAATTACTAAAATGTGCTGAGACCTTTTCTGCAAGAGCTTTGCAAACACTACATCATCTTCCTGGAATGCTGTCTCCTCAGCTTTGCCTTACTAATTTCTTACTGTTCTTGGGGTCTCACCTTAAATATTTCTTCTCCAAAAGGTAGGATATCAAATTAGGCATAAAATATGATGATAGAAATATATCCATATATGTAAATAACTGTAATTACTGCAAAACAGACTAAATGATCCAGGAAAGTAGACAATATTTTCAGATTAGCTAAAAAGATCAAATTCCAACTCTGTGTTGTGTATAAGAAACATAAGTCTGAAAATGAAAACACAAACATAACCTATGCAAATTATAATCAAAAGAAAACTGAAGTGTCTCTATTAATTATCACACTAGACAGTTTAAACACAAAGAGGAAAAACCAATTGTTATGAGTGATAAATTCTATATCAAAATTGTGACCTTCCATTTCCTAAACTTCACCAATAGGAAAGTAAAATGACAAGCCACAAAATGGGAAAAGATGTTTTCAGAACTACAACTGGAAGAGAATGAAAATCTGTAATATATAAATAACTTTTTCAAATTAATGACAATGAGAAAAAACAGCCCACTAGAAAATGGAGATATCATTTCAACAAATAATTCACAAAAGACAAAACTTACGAAAAGATGCTTATTATCCTTAGTAATCAAGGAAATGTATTTTAAGTCACAGATGCCATTTCACATCTTCAGATTAGCAAAAAGGAAAAATGTTAACATTTTCAAGTCTTGCAAAGATGTAGGGTACCTAGAACTCTTCTAAAAAGCAAATTGGAGTATAAATTGATATGACTTTGGAAAACCACTTGGCATTATTTATTCAAGTAGAAAGTAGATATACACTTAACATGACTCAGCATTTCACTCCTAGGTTTATAATCTGGACTGGGGGGGCAATGAGCTGTGCCCCGAGGGCCCAATCTAGCCCGTCTTGTTATATTGCAATATATACATGTCCATTTGTTTATGTAGTGTCTACGACTGCTTTCACAGTATACAGGCAGAGTCAAATAGTTACAACAGAGACCATATGGCTCTCAAGCGAAAAATATTTACTATTTGGCCTGTAACAGAAAAAGTTTGCCAACCTTTGGTCTAGAGAAATTCTTGCAATTGTCCACCAGAAGACATTTACAAAAACGTTTATGGCAACACTGTTTTTAACTGCAAGAAACTGGAAGCAACCCAAATGTCCATCAATAGTAAATTATTACACAGAATAAAAATATGAGTTAACTAGAGTTTCACATAACAAAATGATGCATCTCAGAAGCATAATGTTGAACAATAGAAATAAGTCTGAGAAAAATTACAGTATGGTTCCATTTACATAAAATTTATTATAACACCTTATTATTTAGGTGCACAAACATGTGGTAGTATTATATGTAGAAGGAAGACAATGATAAATTCAAAATTCAAGATAATGGCTACGTCTGAGTGGGAATATAAAGGGAAGAGATTGTGAAAGGGTAGTGGCAGGTTTTTGAAGTTAAGGTAAGTAATGCTTTCCTCCTTAAACTTGGTGGTGGTTTCCAGGTGCTCATTATATTATTTTTCTTTATATCCTATTGTTATAAACAGAATTGTATCCTCACAAAATTCGTATGTTGAAGCCCCAACCCCAGTGTCATTCTATTTGGAGATAAGGCCTTTATGGAGGTAATTAAGGTTAAATGAAGTCATAATCAGGGGGCCCTAATACCGTAGGACTGGTGTCCTTATAAGAAGATGAGGGGACATCAAAGAGGGTGTTTTCTCTCTCTCTCTCTCTCTCTGCACAGGCACAGAGGAAAAGTCAAGTGAGTACACAATGAGGAGTTAGCTGTCTACAAGCCAGAAAGAAAGTGCTTGCCAGATATAGAATTTGCAGGAACTTTGATCATGGACTTCTATCCTCCAGAACTGAGAAAAATAAATGTCTGTTGTTTAAGCCAGCCAGTCTGTGGCATTTGTTATGGTAGCCTGAGCAGACTAACATAAACGTGAACATGTTTATAAATGTTTTATGTATTCAATATTTTTATTAAATATTATGGTAGTAGTAAGACCTCTTGAGGGGATATTTAAGCTGAGTTCTGAAGAATAAGTAAAGGTATTATATCGAGTACAATATTTGTATCTCTCAAGTGATTGAATGTATTGGCACTAATTTTATCCGGTGTCAGTTTTGGTATTCTGTGTCTTTAAAGGACTTATTTAAATTATCCAATTTACTGACATGTTCATACTATTTCCTTATGATCCTTTTAATGTCTATAGGATCTGTAGTCATGTCTCTCTTTCATTCTTGATATTGATAATTTATGTTTCATTTTCTTTTCTTTATGAGTCTATTTAGAAATTTATTGGGCTTTGATCCTTTCAAAGAACCAACTTTTGGTTTCACTGATTTTCTATTGTTTATTCATTTTCCATTTAATTAAAAATTCTATTATTATCATCTTTATTATTTCACTTTTTCTGCTTATTTTGGATTTTACTTTTCTTTTGAAACCTCATTAAGTGCAAATTTAGATTACTGATTTTAACCTTCTTTCTTTTCCAATATAAACATTTAGAGATAAAAACTTTCTAAGGACTGCTTTTTGCACATCTCACAAAATTTGATGTTTTCAATTTCATATGAAATATTTTGCAATTTCCCTTGGATTTCTTCCTTGACCCATTGATTACTTGGAGTGTGTTACCTAACTCCCAAATATTTGAAGACTTTTCAGATACCTGTTTTTTTTTTTCTGTTCTAATTTAATTCTGTTTTGGTTAAAGAACATATCTTGTATGATGTCAGTCTTTTAATGTATTCAGACTTGTTTCATAGTCCAGCATATAGTCTACCTTGTTACACATTCCATTTACACTTGAAAGTAAAATGCACAGTTGACCCTTGAATAATTCAGGGGTTAGGGGCACCGATCCCTCACACAGTTGAAAACCTGTGTATAACTTTTGACTTTCCAAAAACTTAACTACCGATAGTCAACTGTTGATCAGAAGCCTTATCAATAAAATAGTCAACTTACACATATTTTGTATGTTATGTATATTGTACACTGTATTCTTACAATAAAGCATGCTAGTGGAAAGAAAATGTTATTAAGACAATCATAAAGAAGAGAAAACATATTTACTATTTATGAAGTGGAAGTGGATCATTGTAAAGGTCTTCATCCTCATTGACTTCATGTTGAGTAAGCTGAGGAGGAAGAAGAGGAGGGGTTAGTCTTGCTGTCTCAGAGGTCAAAGGGGAGACAGAAGAGGCAGGCACACTCAGTGTAACTCTTCTTAAAAAAAAACCCGTGTATAAGTGAACCAAGTAGTTTAAACCCCTGTTGTTCGAGGGTCAATTGTATTCTTCAATTGTTGAGTGTAGTGTTCTTTAAATGCCAATTAGGCTACGTTGGTTGATAGTATCATTCAAATCTTTTATATCCTTCCAAATTTTTTTGTCTACTTACGTTGGAGACCAAAATAATGAGGGTCGTGACCAACTCAGTATACCACTGGAGGATATATGAGCAAACAGCAAACTATTCTCATGAATGCAGGTTGTTGGCAAACTGACAAGCTGCATCTGCCACGCAGAAGGAATGCTGAAGGCCGTTACCCCCCGGGGTCAGTGTTTCTTGTGATTATCTACAGGCACAACTGAAGCTTGTTAGCAATCATGTGAACTTTTGATCAATCAAGCAACTGACAGATCCTTACCTCCTCCTCCCTGCTCTTTCTACCCAACAAATAGGAAGGGCTGTAGAAGCTCAGGGCTGCCTTTGCTCACCAGAAACAAGGAGCCCCCAACCCCTTTTTAAAAACAAATCCTTTTTTCTTTGTTTTCATTTCTGCGTTTGTCCCCCTTCACTCAGTCCTGTAGTAAAATTCACATACTTAAGCTTTTATGAAAAGGTTATTAAATTACCATCAGTAATTTTGAATTTGTCAATGATGTAAGTTTTTTTCTTGTGCATTTTAAAGTTCCATTAAGTATATATACATCCACTATTGTTATATCAACAAATATTTTTTCTGTGATTTTGCTCCATATTTACTCATCAGGGAATGGTTAATTTTTTTTTTTTTTTTTTGAAATGGAGTCTTGCTCTGTCGCCCAGGATGGAATGCAGTGGTGCAATCTCGGCTCACTGCAAGCTCTGCCTCCTGGGTTCACGCCATTCTCCCACCTCAGCCTCCCAAGTAGCTGGGACTACAGGCGCCTGCCACTACGCCCAGCTAATATTTTTGTATTTTTAGTAGAGACGGGGTTTCACTGCATTAGCCAGGATGGTCTCAATCTCCTGCCCTCATGATCCGCCCACCTTGGCCTCCCAAAGTGCTGGGATTACAGGCATGAGCCACTGTGCCCAGCCAGGTAATGATTAATTTTTTAAAGAAATTGTATAAACAGTAATTTCTCAATGTAAAGAATTATTTTTTTAAATACAGAGCAAAACAGTAAAGCCTCTCTACCTTCAACTCCTCACCCTCCTCCACTTATCCATCTCACATCTAAAGCTATTAACATTTTGATGAAAAAATCCAGGCTTAAAAAAGCTTTCTTAAGCTCCCACCTTCAAGCCATAGTTTTAACCCAGGGAAAGTTTGAGACTGAGCTGTGTGTCTTGGTCAGATGTTCAAAGTGATCATTTTCTATGCCCTCCACCATGAATCAGGTTGTAAAGGGGAGCTGTGTAGTAGTTAAAGTCAGAGAAAAGAAACTAGAGAATTCCTCAATCTTGTGGAGACTGGTTTTCAGGACATGCTTTAGCTGTTGGTGATGTGCAGGAATATCCCGGCTGACTAAACTAACACAGGAACAGAGAATCAAACACTGCTTGTTCTTACTTGTAAGTGGGAGCTGAACAATGAGAACACAAGGACATGGGGAGGGGAACAACACACTGGGGCCTGTAGGGCAGTAGGGTCAGGGGAGGGAGAGCATTAGGAAAAATAGCTAATGCATGCTGGGTTTAACACCTAGGTGATGGGTTGATAGGTGGAGCAAACCACCATGGCACACATTTACCTATGTAACAAACCTGCACATCCTGCACACATACCCCGGAACTTAAAATAAAAATTAATAATAATAATAAAAGAAATACGCTGGCCGACATATGTGACAGGCATATGTGCATGAGTTTTTAAAATTAAAAACCACTTTGTATCATTCTATTATATTCTAGATTTGGATACTCTATCAATGGAATCAGTATGTCTCCAATACTTAAGAAGTAGATGGGTACTCATAAATTTAAGGGATCAGGGGACTCTTTCGTGAGTATTCTGTTCTCTAAATACCTCTTTTTAAAAATTCTGTGTCTGCTATTTTCCTCTCCACATTTTGACTAAGAAAAGTCCTTATGTGAAAGTTAACTACCAGTAAAAGTTCTTAAATGGCCCAAAAGTCACTTACCACTTGCACGCTCTAGTTCTATTGCTAAAGTTTGTTTTCCCTTTCCCTTAGCAAAACAAGTGATGTGGAATATTTCTCACATGAAGCTGTATCAATAGTCCAGGACATGAAAAATAACATAGAATTTTACTTTGCACTCCCAAAGATTGAGTGCTAGCTAACTAATTTCACCATTTATTTCAGGATGAACTTTCAAGGTGAAGATAGCAAAATCTGGTGCTCTGAATCTGACCCATTTCCTCTAGGGGAGAGATATGAAAGAATGATTCGATCTTATAAGTAATAGGACTCAGATATTTATGTTCTAAAACGTACATAATCTTCATTGTGGAATATAATGGCTCAGTAGGAATAGGTTTATCTTTTGAATCTATTTTCAATTTTATGAGGCAAACTTTAATGTGATGTTTCCTAAAGTCGCTGCCCTCTCAAGTTTCTAAGGATAGCTCCTCATTCTCATGTGCCAGAATTGGATAAAAGTCAATCATTTCTGTGTATCCATCGAGTTCATTTATTATACATTTCAATGTATAAATAATAATAGGTAATATGTTTGTATAGTACTTTAAGGCTTACAAGACAGTGATATTAAATATTTCACTTGTGTCTCATTGACTCAAACATTTTACATTTTAGCATCTCTGAAATCAGGATACATCTTACAGTTGATGGTGTTATAGTTTAACTGGCAGTGTTTTTTTTCCTTAGTTGTACATAAAATAATGTGTGTCTTATAATCAATCATATGCGAGAGTCTATGAAGCAGAGTAATTCTGACCAAAATTTTCAATTCGATGTGATAATTTTACTGATAAAAGAATTGAGGCTAAAAGAGGTAACATGTTTTTCACAAAGACAACATAGAAGGTAGTGGATCTTGAATTTGAAATCTGACTCTTAAACCCATTTGTTACTACAATGGTATTCATCCAGGGTGGTCAGATGGTGCAGAAAGAATACTGGCATCAAAGAATGGTGTAGACAACAAACTGTAAATGAACAATAGAATGTGAATCATCTACTTCACATTTTTACCCAGAAATCTTTGCAGATCTTCTCCTGCATCCTCTGCCTCAACATACCCACTCAGATATTCATCCACAAATATCTTGTTTCATAATTTCCAGTCTTCCTACTTCTGTTTTAAAAGGCACAACACTAAATGTTTACTCAGATTTAGTGTATTAAATTGTCCTCCACCTTGTAACTAACACATATCCCGTGCATCACACCCCAGCATTGGACATAACTTTCCCTGGCATTATTTGGATTATATCATTCACATCCTAGAAACTCAACCGAGCTTCCAGTCCTCCTTTTTAATGTTCTGTGGGTGCTGAATTTGTAGGAACCTTGAGTGTACCTATAAGACAAAAACAATCAAATTTTATAAACAAATAAACAATACAATCAGTGTAGTGTTTTTGTTTTTGTTTTGAGATGAAGTCTCACTTTGTTGCCCAAGCTGGGGTACAGTGGTGTGTTCTCGGCTCACTGCAGCCTCCGTCTCCAGGGTTCAAGCGATTCTCCTCCCTCAGCCTCCTGCCTCAGTAGCTGGGGTTGCAGAGGCATGCAACCACTCTCAGCTAATGTTTGTATTTTTAGTAGAGACAGGGTCTCCCCATATTGACCGGGCTGGTCTCGAACTCCTGACCTCAAATGATCCGCCTGCCTTGGCCTCCTAAAGTGCTGGGATTACAGGTGTGAGCCACCGCTACCGGCCCCAGTGCAGTGTTTTTTGACATGTTAAAACCCAACTAAGATCAATGGAGAGTTCAAAATGATCAGTGACCTATAGAACAATCATAACACCTTGAAGTAGATGCCTAAAAATGATTTGTTGATGATTAAACTTTTGTTTATAAGGCAAACATGGCTTCCTCAGAATTGGAATCTAAGATTGGACCTTATCAGAATATCCACAGCACAAAGAAGTTTATTGAGATACATGTTAGAGGAAGATGTATTTTATGATCTCAAAACCATCTTACTAACTTTTGGAAGGATGCTGATATTGAATAAAGACTAATCAAATTCCATGAAAATCAATAGTACTTACCTTCCTGCTAGCAAGAGCTTAATATGGCAGCAACTGTCTTTTCCCTGTGTGTCTTTAACACAGTGCCAGACCCATGGACAGAGCATTAAGATTCAGCAGCTATGATTTGTGTTATGATCTTGCTTTAAACATCAAGTCATTTAGCATCAAAATATTTTTAAATAACAGCATATTTTTAATTATGGGAAGAATTTTGCTCCTGTTTTTAAAAAGTAAACCTCCAATGTAAGAAAGCAATTTACTTTCTTGGTTAAATAAATAAAAATTCCTTGAATAAACTTCCTGCATTCGCATACAGTCAATGTTGGATGAAACTTTTCCCAGTATTTTGCTATAAGTTCAAGTTGCTTAGTTGTCTAAGACAAAATGTGACAAACAGATCAGCTAGATGTCAAAAGATGCATTCTAGGTTTGGATCTGCTTTTATTTAATACCAGCTTCTGGGTCTAGAAGTCCCCAAGTCTTCCAGTCTCCTGGGGTCACTCTTTCCTTTAATATCTGAAATAAAATGGCACCAGTCTATCTGATATGCACAGCAGGAAGTTCAAGCCTTCCCTAAGATTTTAGGGCATTCCTAGAGGGACCTTACCAGTTCATGCACACCTCCCATTCTGGATTTATGCTCCTTCTGGATTCTCAATCACTGTACTTATTGGTCAATACCTGGGCTGCTGTCCTTTCTCTGAACTTCCTTACCCCATACCCGACCCCACCTCTCTTCCCTCCTTTTCTCAAAGGACCACTAACCACAGCTGTTCTGTGTAGCAGACATTTTATTGAAGGCTTAGGCTAACAGAAGTGAATTACATACAGAGAGGTTAGAATTGGCAACCACATAAAATTGAGAATTAGATATCACTGTGCTAAGATCCGAAGGTCATCTCTACTGCAGATCATTTTCTGTGGGTCCTTCCCTCCAAACTTCACTTGCTTCCATCTTCCTGGATCCTCTCCCTCAGCCATGACACGTCTTTTCCATCCCTCCCTTTCTGCCTCCCACTTCCACTGTCAGATTAGATTCTCCCAAAAACTCTTTTTATCCAGAGGAAAAAATTTCAGTTACTTTGAAAAGCAACATAATTAACTTCATTGGCCTTGATCTTAACTCTTCAGGCCATGCCCTACTGACTTTTAGTGCCAAATAGGTTATTTGCTGTACAGAATCAAAAATTTTGCCCTAAGAGGAATTTGGACTTTCCACCAGGTCTGACAGCTTAAACTGAAAATAAAAAGCAAAATAAACAAATAAGTAGGTTTACAAGAACATTTTTCTCATTCCCACTAGTGTTGTCATTAAGGAGTATATTTAATACAGATCATTTTAGAGAAAGGACCAAAACTCCATTCTTCTGAAAGTTTTTTTTTTTTTTTTTTGCATGAATACTATTTGGAGAAACAGAAATGTTATCAAAACTTTGTATATCTTCATTTACCTGTGTAACAAATCTGCACATCCTGCACATGTACCCTGGACCTTAAAACAAGAAGAAAATTTTTTTAAAACCCTAAAAATCTGTGTATTTCTTATAGCCCTGTGTTATCATGTCTATAATTCATTTAAAAATACTTTAGTACAGACAGCATGATATAAATAAATATGTGTATTAATTTTAATCTACACCTTCAGGGCTGTTACTTATCCTAATTAGAAATTTATACAGAGAGAGAGAGATCAGCTAGCATTTAATCAGAAAGGCCACAGTTACCCAGGGGCTACACATGTTTATCTTCAACCAAAACTAGAAACTTTGCTAATTTACATATTGAGTATTGAAATGACTTTGTGTTTATGAAATTACTGACTTGATAATTAGCGTAAAGAATGCTAGAAATGGTTAGATTAGTTAAACAAGCGGCACTGGCGATATGTGGATTGAGTAAATTACTTTAGATAGATAGGCCACAATTGCATGCACCTGCAAGCCTTTGAGATGGCACCAAGGACACAACTCCAGTACAAATTTTAAAGGCTAATGGTTGACTGTTGCCAATTATTAGGTAAACTAAATTCTATTTATTTATTTATTTATTTATTTATTTTTTATTATTATACTTTAAGTTCTAGGGTACATGTGCATAACGTGCAGGTTTGTTACATATGTATACTTTTGGACTGTTGCTATACTTGCTTCCAGTGAACCCTCCATTCAAGATGTTTGCAGATGGCACAAAAGAACCAAGAACTAGGCCTTTCTGGAACTCACAGAATGAATTGTGTGATGGTTTATGCACCTGTTTGCTAAAAATGTTTGTCTAATAAATGTATACATGTAACAGAATTTGTTCTTAGACCTTGATTTCTTTAAAAACATATCCAGGGCCGGGTGCAGTGGCTCACGCCTATAATCCCAGCACTTTGGGAGGCTGAGGTGGGCAGATCACAAGGACAGGAGTTCGAGATCAGCCTGGCCAATATGGTGAAACCCCATCTCTACTAAAAATTCAAAAATTAGCTAGTCGTGGTGGCGGGTGTCTGTAGTCCACGCTACTCAAGAGGCTGAGGCAGGAGAATTGCTTGAAACTGGGAGGCGGAGCTTGCAGTGAGCCGATATGCGGCCACTGCCCCCCAGCCTGGGCAACAGAGCGCGACCCCGTCTAAAAAAAAAAAAAAAAAATCCAGTTGGGCAGAGTGGCTAATGCCCACAATCCTAGCATTTTGGGAAGCCGAGGAAGGAGGATTGCTTCAGGCCAGAAGTTCAATACCAACCTGGTCAACATAGCGAGACCCTGTCTCTAAAAATCAAACAAAAATAAAATAAAATAAAACAGATCATGGAGGATTAGCTAAAGCTCTGTAGGAGCTTTGATTTCGGTGAATACTAATATCTACCAAAAAGAACCTAATAGTTGCACATGACTAAACTGATTCAGATGAGTTCCAAACTCTCTTGTAGCCAGAGCTCGACTGTGGTAGGGTCACCATGTGCTCCTGCAGCACATTGTACAGGGTTAGACATAGGCATGCTTAATAAATGTAGAATGAATGAATAACTGGGGCATACCATATATCCAACTAGGTTACTGAGGAGATAAGAATGAAGAAGAAGATGCGTTGTTCTTGTTCATTTCATCATTTTGGTGTGTCGTGTAGAAATTTGGATATGGACACAATAGAAGTGAAATCAGCCAGGCTGACTATATCAGGACAGGGCCTCTCAGAGGAGTACCTGAATTATACACTCTTGTCAGCATGCAGGGGTGATCAGGCCCAAGAAACTATTTTGCAAAACTAAAGCATTTGAAAACTCAGGTAGGCACCAGAAGTGTCAATTTGTTGCTTTATAATGAGAAATAAAAATAACATGAGCCAAAATTCTAGCATCAATGCGGCCAAAGAAGCTCTAAAAAAGACGTTAATGGACAGATAAGTCAAAATAAGAGTTACCTGGTAAACATGGGTGTTAAGCAAATGAGCTAGTAAGTCAAATGTTTAACAAACATTATATGGTTTTGTCTTATTTATCTGTACATTAGAGATGCAATATTGACAATAGAGCACAAAGTTGATGGCCAGGCCTCCTCTCTCCCTTTTTTTTTTTTTTTTTTTGTTGTTGTTGTTGTTGTTTCTTTTTGTTTTTTTGTCTTTGTTTTCTGAGATGGGATCTCACTCTGTAACCCAGGCTGGAGTGCAGTGGCATGATCACAGCTCACTACAATCTCGACCTCCTGGGCTCAAGCAATCTTCCCACTTCAGCCTCCAGAGTAGCTGGAACTATAGGCATGCACCGCCACACCCAGCTAATTTTTCAAATTTTCTGTAGAGATGAGGTCTCACTATATTGCCCAAGCTGGTCTTGAACTCCTGGGCTCAAGTGATCCTCCCGGCTCAGCCTCCCAAAGTGCTGGGATTATAGGCATGAGCCACCACACCTAGCTATACCTTAAATCTTGTTACCATTGAATTTTGTGAGCCTGGATCCATTGTGAGTTTGGGTAAATTTTGCATTACTTTTTATACATATCCCCTAATCTTGGTACTAACAGCAGATAAATATCGCCCTTGATTGTCAAAGGAGGGAAACACTCATTACAAGATCCTTCACAAACAGCCTGCTTTACTTTGTATATGCTTTTGATAATCATGATGATCTGAATGATAAAGCTTGAAGAAATATCAGACGACAGTCTGCTCTAAGTGACCTTTCCTCCTTAGATATAAACATCTGAATCATTCCATCCACATTTTGTAGGGCTCATTATTATGAAAACGTTACATTAAGCTTTATGGACTATTTGAAAGAAGAACCAAAATCATAGCCCTACTCATGAGAAGTCTTAAGTTTAGTTAGGAAAACTTGGTTCAGATACACAGCACAACTAGAGAAGAGTTACTCTGAGATAGTCAGGTTGGTAGATGGTCTAGTTTTGAGTTTATAAGCTTTATTCATTGAATGAATGCTATAATAAATGCTACTTTGTCCCTGGAACTGAAATTACAAAAGGAAAATTAAAGAAATAAGCTTACAGAAATCAGCATGGGGTGGAATATGGCAAGGAGATTTTATGCAAAAAGGGAAGTGAATTCTATCTCATTGGATATTTAGAATGGGTAAAATAGGTGGGGTGAACATTCTAGACTAGGGGTACAGCAAGAGGAAAGGTAGAGGATTAGAATGACCACAGTGAATGAAGAGAATGAGAACATATAGTCAATTAGTGAGGCAGAAGCTAAGTGACTAAGCTACTCACCAAGAGAGGAGAGAAATAACAGGTCGGATCTGTACATTATGGATTAAATGAGGTCTCACAAAAATTTGGGAGGAAGGTATTAATAACTCCATTTTACTGAGGAGACTAAACTGCACACACAGACTCCCCACAGTTACAAAGCCTAGAACAAAACTCTAGGAATCAAGTACTATTGCTTCTCGAAAACAGTTAAGCAGACTGCTGTGTTCTTTTCAGGCTAAGGGACCCTGACATGACATTAAGCAAGGGTCACACACTGGAAAGTCACCAGCTACATCTTAATGATGTACTCTGACCCACAATTTTTGTTTCTGTTGTTTACTTTTGTAGTTGTTCACGTCTGAATAACAGAACATTTCTCATAAGAACACTGACTGTGTGGCCACACGGGGTCTGCATTCCAGCAGGGGTAGCATCTGAGGACGAGAGCTGATCACCAACTGCTCCTTCCAGTGAGGCCAGCGTGCTCCAGTTCTCACTGTGACTGACTCCAGACACACCACTCACTTGTGTCCACTGCCTGACCCCTTTGGGTATTTGAGTTTGCAAGTACTGCATTCAGATAACTCTACTGAGTAAAAAATTATGGAAGCAACAACAACAACAAAAGAGGCGACCTTACATACGTGTTTCCCAAAAGGCTCTCTGTCCTCAGAAAGTCCCTTCCATCTCACACAATTCCCAACTCTGTGAGGAATCAGCCTTGGATGGAGAAGAAACACAGGCTCTTGGGCCAATGTATTTTGTTTGCATAATTTTTCTTGAAATGCCTGTCACAGAAACTGAGCCTGGTCTGATAGGCTTCTGTAAAGACAATGTAAATGAGCATGGGTAGACAAATTAGAGCTATATAAATCCTAAAGAGTCACATTTGTTATACTCACAGGCATGCCTATTTAGGGAGGCAGGAAGATGCCAATGCCAAGTCTTAAATACAAAACAAATGGGCCAGAATCACAGTTACGTCATGGAAACAGGAAAATCAGTGGTTAGAGGACTGGCATAGCTGTAATTCTACTGTTGTTTTAATGTCATTTTTAGTCTCTGAACAGAAGAGTTTTTGATTTTTATTTTGGGATGATACAAAATTGTTCCACTGATCTTAAAATTGACTTCAAAAGACATGAGATACTACATTTTAGTCCTAAAGCAGCTGGTACACAATGCAGAAATTGCCATATACAAGTTTCCTGAAACCTTTGCGTATATATTCTAGTCAAAAAGACGTGTATTTTTGTAAGTAGAATAATTAATTTTCTCTTCATCACTAAAAAGCGTATTTTAGCATCTAATTAAATCCAATGCTGTGCAAGGCACTTTACAAAGAGAATTGCCTGTACTGGCGGAGGTAACAGCAACAACAAAAACCCACACCTGTAATCTCATCCCATGATCAAAGAATGATCCCTTTTTTAAAGTACCACTGACATTTTTCATATGGACAGGCATTCATATCATTATAATCTGAGACATGAGTCTACGACTAACTCACACATGTTTGAGATAAATAAATTATAGAATAGATTTGTTTTATGAAAAGGAGCTAGCAGTTCTCTGCTTTGAGACTCCTGACTGTGAGGCACGTCCAGCCAGCCGCGCGTGCCCTGACATTGTTCTTAGCTACTGCCCTGCTCCTTGCTGGTATTTGCAAACTCTTAACTATCTTGTTTCCTCACCTAAAATGCAGTTCCGCCACTGATCTTCTCTACTGGGAGTATAAACTAAGTCTACACAATATTTAATCCTCAGCCATATCCAAGAGGGCTTCCCTGAATTCACTCTGGTGTTGGGTGTTCACATGATAAAAATCAGTTTCCTATATGTCAAGCAAAATATAACAATTTTATTGTTATTTTAATTTTACATTTCTGTGAATACAAAATGTTACATTTTTTCCCCATAGGTTTATATGGCAATTTCAAGTTATCTTTTGTGAATTTTCCCCCTTTCCTTTGGAATGGTTTCCTACTAACTTGTGAGCGATCTTTTTAAAGATTAACACTTTCTGATAGATCTGTGGGATTTTTTAAAAAGAGTTTTGAATGCACATAATTTTTACTTTTTATCAAATCTATCCTATCTCTTTTTTATGTGCATATATAATTAGGAAGTCCTTCTCCATAGTAAGACTAATTAATTGCATTTACCTGTACCATATTGCACTTAATTTTTTAATGTTAAAAATTTCATTTAACTCTACTTGTATTGTATTTTGTTGTACTAGATAAGAGATAAAGACCTTTGTTCTGCATTTTCCAAATAGGTAACATACTGAACATGGACTTTAATCTTATACCATATTAAAAAATTAACTCAGCAGGAATGAAAGGCATAAATATAGAGCTAAAACAGGGAAACTATCAGACAAAAACATAGGAGAAAAGCTTCATGACATCAGATTTGGCAATGATTTCTCAGATATAATACCAGAAGCACAGACAAGCAAAGGAAACAGAATAGATAAATTGAACTGCATCAAAATTTAAAACTTATTCATGTATCAAAGGATACAATCAACAGAGTCAAAAGACAACTCATGGAATGGGAGAAAATATTTGCAAGTCATCTATCTAATGGGCGAGCAATATCCAGAATATACAAAGAACTACAACTCAACAACAAAAAATAACAGCCAATCAAATTTAAAAATAGGCAGATGACTTGAATAGACACTACTCCAAGGAAGATATACAAATGGCTAATAACCACATGAAAAACTGCCCAACACCATCATTAGGGAAATGCAAATCAAAATCACAGGGAGATACCACTGCATGCCCATTAGAATGGCTACTGTCATCACACACACACACACACACACACACACACAAACAAACAAAAAAGAAGATGACAGGTGTTGGTGAGGATGTGGATAAATTGGAACCTTTGTGCATGGTAAGTGGGAGTGTAAAATTTTGCAGTGACAATGAAAAACAGCATGGCATTTCCTCACAAAATTTTAAATAGCATTACCAATTTCACTTCTGGGTGCATACCCAAAAGAATTGAGAGCAGGATCTAGCCAGGTGCAGTGGCTCACGCCTGTAATCCCAGTACTTTGGGAGGCTGAGGTGGGTGGATAACCTGAGGTCAAAAGTTCAAGACCAGCCCGGCCACCGTGGTGAAACCCTGTCTCTACTAAAAATACAAAAAAATTAGCCAGACATGGTGGCACGCATCTGTAATCCCAGCTACTTGCTGGTCTGAGGCAGGAGAATTGCTTGAACCCAGGAGGCAGAGGTTGCAGTAAGCAGAGATCGCGGTCCAGCCTGGGTGACAGAGCAATATTCTAAAAAAAAAAAAAAAGAATTGAGAGCAGGATCTGAAGAGATGTTTGTACACTGATGTTCACAGCAGCATTATTATTCATAGTAGCCAAAAGGTGGAAGCTACTCATATGTCCATTGGCAAATGAATGAAGTGTGGTACATATACACAATGGGAAAGAAATTATGACACACAAAGGTAATAAAATATGACACATTCTACAACATGAATGAACCATAAAGATGTTATGCAATGCCAGGCACAAAAACAAAAAACAAGAAACAAAAAAAACAAATACTGTACAATTCCACTTACATGAGGTACCTAGAATAGTGTAACTCATAGAGACCAAAAATAGAATGGTGTTTGCCAGGGGCGAGGGATGAGGGGATAGGAGAATTATTGTCTAACGGGTACAGAGTTTCCATTTTGCAAGATAAAGAGTTCTGGAGATTGATTACACAATGTGAGTGTACTACCCAGAATTGTATTCTTAAAAGTGGGTAAGATGGTCAATTTTACAATTAAACAATTTTTTAAAAATTGGATAGATGGAAGACAAACGAGGGTGGGCAGAATGAAAGGGCAGGGGAGATGTGCCTGATTCTTCTCACCCACAGTATCTCAGCTTCTGCTCCTGCCAGGGCACCAACCTTTCCCTGCGTACAGTGCGACTGCAGTGCTGCGGGGTTTTTCTGGTTTGGTTTGGTTTAATTTCATGGATACTTCAGTGGGAAAATGAGGCAGAATGAATCAGTCACTGTTAGCTAACCATAATTTTAAGATCCACCCTCCCTTTAAAAAACATACATATAACGTTTTACAAAAATACGCACGTCCAAAATCATGTTGGATCACTGCTGCAGGAACAGGAAAGAATGCACATTTATTTGAAAGCTAACAATATGCCAGGGCATTTTTGGTGCTATTCCTTTTCATCTGAGATCTTCTGATTCTAAACCTGGAGATCCATTTTAAACTGCAAACACCCATATATAGAGCAAGCATCCAGGGACAGGACCGTGATTGAAGGCATTGTCCTAAGAACGCAGGCTTAGGTTAAACCCCTTTCTTCCAGGAGCTCTGTGTGTGTGTGTGTGTGTGTGTGTGTGTTGTAATTGCGTCTGATTCACCTTACTGGCAAATAGGGGATCTTCTCCGTGAGGATGGGAACTTGTGGTTAAGTGATTCAAAGTTGTTCCAGTTTTACCAGATATCAAGGCAGCACATAACATTGAAGCTTAATTTTGGTCCTCACACCACTGTGTGTGTGTATGTGTGTGTGTGCGCACATGTGCGCTGGGGTGAGGTGGGTGGAGGTGTGTAGAGATGTGCAGCCACTGAATGTTTAGGGAAACAGGACACTGCAGGGTAGACTGGAGCCACAAAACCAAAGGACAAGCACTTTTCTCTTTGCTCTTTTGGAGCACACCAGGGTTCCTTGAGTGTGGTCCACAGATCAGTGCTGGTCTGCAAAGTACTTATCACCCGGATGTAATGCAATAAGTACAGAAATCCAGAGTAAGCCTTTAGACGCTTTTACAGCGATTTGACACAGATCTAATACCACACAATTCCAGGCCCATATTCGAAACAAGCACGCCACCCTGGTTGTGGTTTCACACCAAGCAGTGTTCAGGCATGTTGCCAACCAAATTGGAAGCGTGAATGTTGGTCGAGAGGAGTCTTATTTCATTAATGGTTAATTCTGCTCCTGTGCTCCTATCCCCACTCCAATTAAGTATAAAATACACATTTCAAGATTTGATGCCAAACCATAAAGGCTAGAGACAAACCTTGCCACCCAGCAGTAAATATGAAGGGAAAGATTTAATGTAAACGGCAGAGTATGGCAGTGCTGATGATTTCTCATAAACTACATGGACTAATTTAGAAAGAAAAAAAAAACAGTCAGAGAAGCCTTCAAGGAAGTAATAACCCAGAGGTAAAAAATATTGATTAGGGAAAAATATTATCTTAATCAAAATATGTCTTTTAGCTGGGAGTTGTTTGGGCTTCAGAAAGAGAGAAGAAAATATGTGTCTAAGATGCACATTTTTTTCTGTGGTTTTTGTTGAATAATGAGCAATGCCATCACTCTTACTGAAGTCTTTGCTGTGTAAATCAAAAGGAAGGCTTTAATAATTCTATAGGCAATCTTATTTATTAGTGTGATCAACAGTAAGCAATATTAACCATTTTTACAGTTAACTATTTTAAAAATCTCAATATATAGCCATGAATTTGGGTATTTCTTAATGTTAGATCCTGATAAATTTTACAGAGCTTGCCATATACTATATTTTCTTCTAATGAGAGCTTGTTATGTCTGATCTCTTTTTATCTGTCTTTAGAAGCAAATAATTAAAAATAACTTGTTTCTGCTAGCATTTGTTTGGAGCTCAAGCAACTTCTTTTTAAACTCCTTTCAAGTTTAGAGCTTAACCTTTTAAACATGAAAATCAAACAATATTTGAATAGGCTACATGTTGTTTTATTTTTAGGAATTTTCTCAGTTGAAACTGAATCTGAATCAAAGTAGATAAGAGTTACTTTCGAATTCTAACACCTCCCTAGTTTTTCCTTGATCTTATAATGTATGACTGTTCTTAAAATTTTATATACCCCAAAGTGTCATTATTATTTTCATTTGCCATTTTGACACCAAGAAGTTTATTCTTAGGAGAAACTGTTGGTGGGAATACAGGATTCCATTCTGCATCCTATACGTGGAGCAGCTGAAACTGAATGCTAAGAGACGCTCCAGAGTAACGGGGGAAAAACAAAATTAGAACATATTTTCTGACTATTCACTCTGTGTCCACGAGCACAAAGTGAGAAGTTGATAAATTGTCCAATAAATTTAGTCATTATAGCCCAGAAAATTTAGGTGTAATTGATGATCAATGACCCAAATCATTCAGGCACCCAAGTCCCTGGGAACTTCAAATCCCCATTTCATGTATAAATACTAGCTCTCCCTAAGGCCTCCTTCCCTGACCTAGACATTTCCTCACGTTGCTTCTGAACACATTTGCAAAACCTTTGTGTGTGAGAACTATAGTCTTTACTTTTGCATTGAAAGTAAAAGGAAAACTGAAGATTATTTTGAATCCAATCGTTTTTCCCCTCATCAAAATATGCAGTGAGCACCCCCTGTTGGCTGCCTAGCAGCAGGCAATACACAAACACAGCCTTGTTAGCACACAAAGAAGGAAGTAAACCAAAAGAGCCAATGGTAATTTGGACTCCCGTATCTAAGAGGGGTAGAGGTAGGGAGGGATGGAGAGGAAATCAATATTTGCTTAATGGAAAAGGACAACATTGATAGGGAAGGAAGTTTTATTCCCAAGCTTTTAATAGGGTATTACAAGCACTGGGGAGGAGAAAATTCTTTCTTTCTTTCTTTCTTTTTTTTAAGCTTACAGCTGTATTTTTTTTTTTTTTCACTGTTAGATAAGTAAGAGTTTCTGAAATTATAGTGGGCAGAAAAACCAAACAAATATATTTGCTTTTGCTAAGGCCACACTTGGCTTTTTAGGTTATGCCTTTTCTCTATTCTATTTAAGTCAATCACTAAGAAATCTACTGTAAATTCTAGACTTTCCAGCATATTTTCAAGTATGTGATCTGGGCATTGAAGGCAGGAAAAATGGTTAGGAGAATAATACATAAACACATGCACACACATATATTTTCATTCTGATATCCTAAGGATTGAGTCAATAAACATGGGTTTCCTTTATATTTACTTTAAGTGTCTTAAATTTCTAACCCCTTCTAGTCTACTCGCTAAAATCTAGCTTTACTAATCTACAGGGAAGAATAGATTTTATTTTAAAATCCTGTTTAAAAAGTATGATAGTGGGTTTAAAAGTAAAATGGATATTTTTTCAATCCATTATTCCTCTTATTCCAACAACAGAGGAATAGATGAATTTTTCTCCAAGAAATCTCTTCTCTGACAGGGCACGGTGGCTCATGCCTGCAATCCCAGCACTTTGGGAGGCCGAGGTGGGTGGATCATTTAAGGCCAGGATTTCGAAACCAGCCTGGCCATCATGGCGAAACCCCATCTCTCTACTAAAACTACAAAAATTAGTCAGGCGAGGTGGCATGCGCCTGTAATCTCAGCTACTTAGGAGGCTGAGGCACAAGAATCCCAGCTACTTGGGAGGCTGAAGCACGAGACTCACTTGAACCTGGGAGGCAGAGGTTGCAGTGAGCCAAGATCACACCACTGCACTCCAGCCAGAGCAATAAGAGCAAGACTCTGTCTCGAAAAACAACAACAGCAACAACAACAACAAAAACCTCTTACTTTAGAAAAATTAAATATTCATGCTTTTATTCTCAGTTATCTCTCTCCCCAGTTATAGCTTTTAAATATATGGTTAGTGCATGGCATAGCCAACACACTAGACTAAGAATCAAAGGATCAGGGTTCTATCCTGGCTCTGCTGCATTTCATCCCTATAACTGTGTGGCCTTGTAACTTCCCTGAATTTTAGTTTTCTCATCTGAGAAATGAAAGTCATTAACTTTATCATTGATTCAAGATATATGGGGATGCTAATTATGTACCAATGCACTGCCAGATGCTTAACTCTAGAGGCTGTGTTGGAGAGGGATTCATAAAACTATCAATAAGCTAGATTCTAATTGCTGTAAATTTTAGTGACTTGACTCAGCAATAGAGAGGCGCTTGACCCTGGTGTCAAACAGATTGGGCTCTAATCTCATCTCTGCTCTTTTCCATTTGCGTAAACTTGGAAAACTAATTGTTTCTGAAACTTGGTTTCCTTATATGGAAACATTGAGTTGGTTCTCCCAAGTTACATGAATGAAAAATGGCAGAGACAAGACAGGACAACAACCGTGCCCTTGAGGACCACTCCTCTAGAAGGGAAATGAACACAAATAAAAAATTACGTCACCAAGCAACTTGGTTCCTTAAATTTTTATTGTACTTCTTGAAGGGACTTCAATGACATGCCAAAGAATTTAGACTTTATCTTGTGGAAGAAGGGGAGTTAGTAGAATATTTTAAGTAGGAATAGGGTAGGATCATGACTAACTCAACAGGATGTTAAGAGAATTTAAGAAACAACCATATGTGAATGTGATACATTTGTAGAAATTTTTATGGCTATATTTATCGTGGGTGATCATGCAGGGAAAAGACCCAAACACTGTATCTCTCACTCTGATGCTGGACATTTGTGTTCTAATATGATGTCCTACGGGGATAAAGTAAGACTACTCCTCTACAGGAAATTAGAACTTGGAAACTTAGCCTTAATTAATGGCTGCAGATCAACCTTTCCTGTTTTCACTCATCTCTTCCTTTAATCTGGATTCCAAGAAAGCTTGACAACTGTCTACATTGATGTGGAAAAATGGCCTCTGCCAAGAGAGGCAGCCAGGGCTGGACAGCCAGTCCTTCCCATCTAAATATTCTCTCCTCAGTGTCAACCTTGGAACATATCAAGGTGATAAAGTTGCTGCCAGATATGTGAAGAGAATAAGGTTAATTTTGTTGTCTTAAAGGAGAAGCGCCATCCAGTGTTGCTATAAAGCAAATATAAATCAATAAGGCACTCAAATAAGCTCAATATCTAGTCCTTGACAATCAACAGGAATATGTTCCACTTAATATGACATCTCCCCAGTTAATTTATTGCCAAAATGTGACAGGGTTATGTGAAACTTTGGTTATAAATTCCAGTGCATGTAGTTCCTGATATCTAAATGCTCTGCTTTAGAGTTCATTTTGGGACTGGGGGTGTGGAAAGATAGAGCATGCTTATTAAGAGAGGTCAGCATGCGGTGATGACAGTATTTCTAAATCTGGGTCATGGATTTATAAAAGGCTTATGATCCATCAAAAGACCTCTCTGAGTCTACAGAATGAAAAGAATGTAGAAAAACTATTGTTCAGGGAAATGCTTTCCCTGTTATCAAGATGTGGTCATTTCAATTATTAACTTATTCTGTAATGCAATCACCCAACTACAATTCTCTACTTAAAAGTGTATGTCTTCGGAATGTTACATAATCTTTTCAAAATAGTATGTCTTCCGTTTCTGAAAAATTCATTTCTCCAATGGATTAGGAAGCTGAGTCACTTTCCTAATCAGGACAGGCCCCTCCTCCAGGAGTGCTGTTCGGCTCCATTTTAACCACCCTGGCAGGTGGCGGCCTGGTTTTTAATTCCTTGAAATCTACAAATATACTCTTCACTTTGGAAGAGGCTCTTAGCTCAAAATGCATTTCTTTAGAAGATTCACTAAGAAGAAGTAGGAAAAAAAAAAAAAAAAACCCACCACAAAGCCATGTACTTAAACAGTCTCTTTCAAGCACCACTTAATGGTGTGGAGCTGAACTGAAGAGATTAGGATTTGACGTCTGACGTAGTCACTCTGTAGCTCCATAATCAAGGGCTGTCCAAGGGTGAGTATGGGGCCTTGAGTCTCTGGGTTAGTGTCAATTATTAAAGGAGTTTGGGGAGAAAAGGAGGAAATAGGAAGGGCAGCCTATTTCTGTGAAGAGGAGAGGATTGATACCAGCACTGGAGTGGAAACTGTAATGAAGGAAGTGGTTATCTGGTTGGCAAGGCGGTGATTGAAGGGGTCAGATCCCATGGAGAGCACCTGCAGCAGATGGGACCCACGCCACACTTTTGTTGGATTTTGTCAGTGGGGACGGGGGGAGGTTTAGGGGAGCGCTCTTTCAGAGGCTCTTACGTGCGTCATTCACTCTAGGGGTTTGTTTTGTTTTGTTTTGTTTTTGAGACAGGGTCTTGCTGTGTCACTCAGGCTGGAGTGCAATGGCACCATCACAGCTCACTGCAGCCTTGAAGTCCTGGGCTCAAGCAATCCTCCCACCTCAGTCTTCCCAGTGGCTAGGACTACAGGTGTGAGCCACTGCACCTGGTTTTTATCTGTAATTAATGCCATATTTTACCCTTCAGAAAATAGTATAGGAAAACTCCTTCACTGAACCCTGCAGGTTGAATGTTCATGGCTAAACCAGAATGAAAATTATGATAATGCAGGGTAATAGTTATCAAACAAAAACATAAAAATTCTCCAATGATAGAAGGGGCCTTGGGAGGCCACCTAGGCCAACCCTATTCCATCAGCCCTTTGAATCTGACAGCACTTACCATATACAATGGGATAAGCTACATGCATTTCCGTACTCCCTGACGCATGATGAGAGTCACATGAGGACAGGGAATCTTGGGCTGTCTCCTTTATATTATCGGTGCTTAGCATTGGGCTTAAGTAATATTGGTTTGATATTTGTTGAGAAACCATGAAACAAAAGTATATGAAATAGTATAGTACTAATGGACTGAATCCTTATTTAGAAAAATGTATAATAATCAAGTGTGAAGGTGGTGGTGGTCATAGTGTGTGTTGGGAGTGGGAGTGGAGTTAGAAGTCAGGTAGGGTTTTTTATGACTACCTAGCCTAGAGAGATATCTGGCTGGTAATAATTTCTTTCATCGAACTCTGTATGCAGTAGACTTTAATGTCTCCCTGTGCGTCAGAGGCCTCACATTGTACTTCAAGGGGCTTTTGTGCATCATGGTGGCTGCTGTCTACCCAAGGTTAGAGGAGACACTGGGACACCAGACACTCAGCAAGTGATGTGCTAGCTGCTGTTGCAAGAAAATTCTTACTGAGACTCAATGCAAAAACAATTAACAAAATACATCAGCACGGGGGATGCATGGTCCTCACCTGAATGGAGTCAGGAAGTCCCCTAGGCATTAACGTTGGACTCTGTTCATGGGACAAGGAGCTGGAGCAGAACAGGAAAGCTTTGCCTCTGGCTTCTCCCAGCTTTCTCCCACTTCATGT
>NW_012098099.1:1168116-1171296 GCF_000951045.1 Mandrillus leucophaeus
TACTAACTTACGTTCCCACCAACAATGTGTGAGTTCCATTTTCTCTGCATTCTTGCCAGCACTTACTTTTTGTCTTTTTGATAATAGTATTTGTAACTGGGGTGAGATAATACTGCACTGTAGTTTTGATTTGCATTTCCCTGATGATTAGTAACACTGAGCATTTTTTCATATAACTATTGCCCATTTATATGTCTTCTTTAGAGAAATATCTATTCATGTCCTTAGCCCACTTTTTAATGTGATTATTTATTTCACTGTTCAGTGGTTTTAGTTCCTTGTATATTCTGGATATTAATCCCTTATCAGATAAATAGTTTGCAAACATTTTCTCCCATTCTGCAGGTTATATCTTCAAGCTGTTTACTGTTTCCTTTGTCATGCAGGAACTTTTTAGTTTGAAGTAGGTTCATTTGTCTATTTTCATTTTGATTTAATAGGTAAGTTTTATTGCCACTGTTAAGGCAATAATGGATGACAGTTCTGAAGCCTGAGGCTTTATCAATCAAATATGGAGTGGGATGGCGGAGAGGGGACAGTGAGATTCTTTTAGATAAAGCAAACCCTCAGAAATTAGAGATAGTGGGACACTTAGGGCATGCCAAGTGATTCTGTGTGGCTGGAGAAGAGAGTGACAGAAAGTGTGGTGGCATATGAGGCTGGAGAGGTAGTGAATATAAATCAATTGTATTTTAACCTAAGAGCAATGAAGAGTCAATGAAAGATTGTAGGCAAAGAAGTTTACAATCAAATATCTTTTCTGAAACGTCACTCTAGGTGCGGCATGAATAAACAACGGAGAGGAATGGGGATGGAGAGACCAGTTAAGAGGTTGTTATAATAGTCTAGATGAGGGTCGATAGTGCATTGAACTAGGAAAGATGTGAGAATGGAGGGAAAGGTACAGAGCGACAAGTTAACAGGTGAAATTAACAGAGCTTGGTGACGTATTTGGATTTGGGAGTATATATGAAGGAGATGCATCTGAGAAGACTCCCACCTTTCTGACTTGGGCATGTAGGTGCTGCCAATCATGAAGAAAAGAAACTCAAGAGAAGATTTTAAAGAACGGATAATGAATTCAGTTTGGGATCCATCCTCAAAAAGGAGAGAAGAAAAGAGAAAAATATACAATAATCAAAGGCAGCAATCAATTTGAGTCTCTGTGAATTTAGTGAATATTCTTACACTGTATGTTTAGTTGAACTGTCTCTCAATATTTGCATTCATGTGTTTACCCTTAGTAGATGCTAATTGTTAAATAAATGAATACCATCTGTGTAAATGAGTAGGAGAAAATATGCCTTTTGAAAAATCTTCAAAATAGATTACATAGTAATAACGTATCATTAGCATTTCTGAAAGGGAAATCAGGATGTTGGACACATTTCATAAATGAAAGAATCCAGTAAAGAGTCCAAAAATTAAATCATGGAACCTCCAGGAAAAACAGCTGCCCCATATAATCTTTTGCATAGGCGAAATAAGTCTTCCCAGAAGCCTTCCTGCTATAACCAGTGAAAAAACATTTAAACAGACTTTACAATGGCAATATTAACTACATGCCACCAGCTTTAGTGCACATGAATGCTCACAGTAAAGGATAGCTCCCTGACACCTAAGTTGGGGGCGATGTCAAGCAAGGAGCCAAAGATTCTTTGCTTGGCAAAAAATCCTTATCCTATTTAAAGCTGAGAGAAGACTTTCTGGTTGAAATACATGATATCCACAAGATAGCACAGATCTTGACAGTGGAATTGGGAGTCACCTTGACATAATTTTCTTTTCTTTCTTTTTTTTTTTTTTTTGACTCGCTCTATCGCCAGGCAGGAGTGCAGTGCTGCAATCTCTGCTCACTGCAACCTCTGCCTCCCGGGTTCAAGCTATTCTCCTGCCTCAGCCTCCTGAGTAGCTGGGACTACAAGCCTGCGTCACCACATCCAGTTAATTTTTGTATTTTTATTAGAGACAGGGTTTCACCGTGTTGGCCAGGCTGGTCTCGATCTCTTGACCTTGTGATCTGCCCAGCTAGACCTCCCAAAGTGCTGGGATTACAGGCGTGAGCCACCGCGCCCAGCCTCTGACATGATTTCTAAGAGGTTCGATGAGGCTAGCTTAATTCATAGAATTTAATATGTGCAAACACAGAAAAGAGCCATTATTGTAGGATGAAAAGACTTTTTGGGTTTGTAGATGCTCTAAAGGCATTGATCTTCCAGCCATTTCCAGCAATGTGGCATTTGGAGCACAGCTTGTAACTGTTACCAATAAATCCTTTCCCAGATACAAAATTACACTGAAATTATACCAAGTCTGCAAAGAGTATCACTATTGAAGTCTGAATATTTTCTTCAATCCTGCAGTTTAGCATAAGAGTCTTAGATAGTATTTGTAAATTGTGGACCACAGTGTAAACTTAGCAACATTTTAGATCACTAGAAAGAGAAAAATCTGTAATTTATTTGTTGTTAGTAGAAAAGAACCCACCATTACAAAATGGGAACTCAAAAGAAGAAGAAATTTAATGCTCTGAGAATACACTGTGCCTTATTTCAGAAAGGTTGTATTGCAAAAAGTCATCTTCAAGTCTTGGATTTTCAGTGTTTTATTCCTTTCTATTAAAAAGCAGGAACCTTATCTCCCAACCACATGCCACTTAAACATGAGGAAATGTATTTCTTTTAACTCAAAGAATACTTATTGTATTAGGAATACTCCCAGGGTATTGCAGCTAGGGTTTTGGTTGGCTGGCTGGTTGGCCTCAGGGTTTTTCTCAACATTCTCCGCTTCATAGTGATCCCACCTCCAACAAGGAGTGGGAACCCAAGGCCAGTCCTCTAGTGACCTACTCCTTAAACCAGATACTTGAGCCAATATCTTTGAGGGGTTCAGTATTACAGTTTTTCCTAACTTGAAACTGAACTTCAAAATGGTGCCTGACCCTGAATCTGGCTGATCTGTGATTGCCCATCCAAATCTTGCAAAGAAGGCATTGTCAAGTCAGTTGCTGGCTGGAATTCAGCTAGAATTGGAAAAATGGCAAAGTCCTAGCCTTTGTCAGTGCCACATGCAACTGAAGAAATGTGGCAAGGGTAGATAGTAGTGGCAATTATATGCATCATCCAATGAGCAAGGAATTCAGCCCTGCTGCTGTCTATTCTTTTTTTTTTTTTTTTTTTT
>NW_012098099.1:1171651-1176787 GCF_000951045.1 Mandrillus leucophaeus
GAGACAGAAGACAGCCTTTATTAATATTTTCAATATGGACACAGGTATGTGGTCTTCCCACTCACATCACAAATATCAAGCCCTCTGTGTCCGTCTCTGTTACCATATTTATCAGGACTCTTACACTTGGCAAGTAAGAAAACTGAAATTAGCCAGGCGTGGTGACACATGCCTGTAATCCCAGCTACTCTGGAGGCTGAGGCAAGAGGATCGCTTGAACCTGGAAGGCGGAGGTTGCGGTGAGCCAAGATTGAGTCATTGCACTCCAGCCTGGCGACAGAGTGAGACTTCGAAAAAGGAAAAGGAAGGAAGGAAGGAAAGAAGAAAGGAAGGAAGGGAGGGAGGGAGGGAGGGAGGGAGGAAAATTAGATTGTCTCATGTACAGTTTGCTCAAGCATTGATCCCAGGGCTCTCTCTGTCCCTTGCTAGTCCTCATCAGAGCAGTCCTGATTGACTTTATTATTCAATCAGGCTTTCTCCACACAAGCAAGATGAAGGTGGCGGCAAACAGTGCAGACTCACATTCTCTCAGGTTGGTGAGCCCAGAAGAAAGAGGTTCTCTTCCACATTCATTTCAGTGAAGAACTTTTGATCAGCACACCTTGAGTTAAAAGTCCTTATCTAGGACCGGGTGCGGTGGCTCATGACTGTAATCTGAGCACTTTGGGAGGATAAGGCGGGCGGATCACGAGGTCAGGAGTTCAAGACCAACCTGACCAACATGGTGAAACCCCGTCTCTACTAAAAATACAAAAATTAGCCAGGTGTGGTGGCATGCGTCTGTAATCCCAGCTACTCGGGGGGCTGAGGCAGGAGAATTGCTTGAACCTGGAAGGCAGAGGTTGCAGTGAGCCGAGATCACACCATCGCACTCCAGGCCTGGGCGACAGAGAGAAAATCAGTCTTTAGAAGAAAAAAAAAAAAAAAAAGTCCTTACCTAGAAGAATTACTGTTTCCTATAGGAAATGTATTATAATTGGTTCAACTTGCTCACATGCTCGCCTTAAAGATAGGAAATCCTGGTGGTTGAGCCCAACCAGCAACAACTAGAAATTAAAGGTTAAAATGTCTTGAAAATGTTCCAGAAAGTAAAAAACTAGTTATTTCACTTACCTTGTTATTTTTGTATTTTTTTTAAAAAAACATGATCCAGTACTTTTCAAATTGCAGATTGTTGCCCAATTACAGATTATGAAATCAACTTAATGAATAGTGACTAGAATATTGTAGGGTAATATAGAACAGAATAGAATTTAAAAAATTAGCAATGTCAGTTTGCATCACTTATACTAAATGTAAGTATTATTTCATGGATATTTTGTTTCAATTATGTCTCTCTGTGTGTGTATACTCTTTGAATATACATATCAATATTTAGGTTATGATATAGAACAAATTACTTACTGTGGGGTGCAATAGGTAAAAACGAAACAAACAAACAAAAATCTTTAAGATACACTGAGACGATCTACCTACCAGTAAGACTTTCAAATACTCTTAATTCTCTGGAGGATAAAATTAATTCTACTTAGCACTTGGAGTGACTAACGTCTTTCGTTAAGAACCCAAATTTGTTCTACATATTTAATGATTTTATGCCAGTTTGTTTTCTAAAGGGTTTGGCCATGAAAACAATAAAACAAAAAGTCCTAGGGACCTAACAATAAGGGCCTATAGTTTGAATGTTCTGAGATTGGCACTGTAAATTCAGAAAATAGAACCTCAAAGGCAATTCATATAAGGGGTTGTAGAACAACATAAGTAGCGTACTCTATCAAATGACTATAAGAGTCTGGGCACAGTGGTGCCTGCCTATAGTCATAGCTACTTAGGAGGCTGATGCTGGAGGATGGGTTGAGCCCAGGAGTTTAAGGCTGCAGTGAGCTATGATCACACCAGTACACTCCAGCTTGGGCAACATAGTGAGACCCTGTCTCTAAAAACAAACAAACAAACAAACAAAAAACACTTTAAAACAACTGTAGGGAAAGCAGCATCAGAGTTGAATGTCTTTCACAAAGCAGGTCAACAATTTGCAAAGATCCAAGAAAACTAGTTCCAAGAGTCAAAATTGTTTTGAGGGCTAAGTTATTTGTTTAAGTTATCTATAACTTACTGATGGAAGATATATAGTAAAATATTAAGCTGTTTTCATTGTCAAATGGTAGCCTGGAAGCAGGAAAAGTTGTTATAGGCAATATTAGTCACAGAAAGCAACTTGCTCAACTCAGAGTTAAATCGTCACATGTTTATGGAATAATACCCCAGTGGCTTAAAAGAGCTCTAGATTCTTGGGGTCCTGATTCCTTTCCAAAGACAGAAAGACCATCCTATGTTTGCAAAAAAATGTTATAGTCTCATTGTCACCAGGTATAGATACACTGGCAGCTTGAGCTGCCTAAAATCTTAGGGAATTCACTACAAATACAAACCAAAAGTGAAAAGTATAGTTCCTTTAAAAGAGATTCATAGGCAATTTGTTGTTGATACATAATAATTGTACATGTTCATAAAGTACATGTGATATTTCAATATACACATACAATGTGTAATGATCAAATCAGGATATTTAGGATATCCATCACCTCAGATGTGTATCATTTCTTTGTGCTGGGAACATTTCAACTCTTCTCTTCTAGCTCTTTTGAAAAATACAATAAATCATTGTTAACTAGTCATCTACTATGCTGTTGAACACTGGAACTTACTTCTTCTATATAGCTGTATGTTTGTTTCCATTAAGCAAACTCTTTTCATCCCCACCGTATACTCATTCCAGACTCTGAGAACCATCATTTCTTCTCTCTACCTTCATCAGATCAACTTTTTTAGTGCCCACACATGAGTAAGAACATGTGACATTTGTCTTTCTGTGCTTGGCTTATTTCACTTAACATAATGTCCTCCAGTTCCATCCATGTTGCTGCAAAGGACAGAGTTTCATTTTTTTATGACTGAATGCTATTTCATTGAGTATATCTACCACATTTTGTTACCATTTCATCCATTAATGAACACTTAGATACACAAGCTATGAATGATTCCCTATCTCGGCAATTATGAATAGTGCTGCATGGCAGTGCAGGTATCCCTTTGATATACTGATTTTCTTTCCTTTGGATAAATATCCAGTAGTGGAGTTGCTGAATTGTATGGTAGTTCTAGTTTCAGTTTTTTGAAAAACGTCCATTCTGTTTTCCGTAATGGCTATACTAACTTACGTTCCCACCAACAATGTGTGAGTTCCATTTTCTCTGCATTCTTGCCAGCACTTACTTTTTGTCTTTTTGATAATAGTATTTGTAACTGGGGTGAGATAATACTGCACTGTAGTTTTGATTTGCATTTCCCTGATGATTAGTAACACTGAGCATTTTTTCATATAACTATTGCCCATTTATATGTCTTCTTTAGAGAAATATCTATTCATGTCCTTAGCCCACTTTTTAATGTGATTATTTATTTCACTGTTCAGTGGTTTTAGTTCCTTGTATATTCTGGATATTAATCCCTTATCAGATAAATAGTTTGCAAACATTTTCTCCCATTCTGCAGGTTATATCTTCAAGCTGTTTACTGTTTCCTTTGTCATGCAGGAACTTTTTAGTTTGAAGTAGGTTCATTTGTCTATTTTCATTTTGATTTAATAGGTAAGTTTTATTGCCACTGTTAAGGCAATAATGGATGACAGTTCTGAAGCCTGAGGCTTTATCAATCAAATATGGAGTGGGATGGCGGAGAGGGGACAGTGAGATTCTTTTAGATAAAGCAAACCCTCAGAAATTAGAGATAGTGGGACACTTAGGGCATGCCAAGTGATTCTGTGTGGCTGGAGAAGAGAGTGACAGAAAGTGTGGTGGCATATGAGGCTGGAGAGGTAGTGAATATAAATCAATTGTATTTTAACCTAAGAGCAATGAAGAGTCAATGAAAGATTGTAGGCAAAGAAGTTTACAATCAAATATCTTTTCTGAAACGTCACTCTAGGTGCGGCATGAATAAACAACGGAGAGGAATGGGGATGGAGAGACCAGTTAAGAGGTTGTTATAATAGTCTAGATGAGGGTCGATAGTGCATTGAACTAGGAAAGATGTGAGAATGGAGGGAAAGGTACAGAGCGACAAGTTAACAGGTGAAATTAACAGAGCTTGGTGACGTATTTGGATTTGGGAGTATATATGAAGGAGATGCATCTGAGAAGACTCCCACCTTTCTGACTTGGGCATGTAGGTGCTGCCAATCATGAAGAAAAGAAACTCAAGAGAAGATTTTAAAGAACGGATAATGAATTCAGTTTGGGATCCATCCTCAAAAAGGAGAGAAGAAAAGAGAAAAATATACAATAATCAAAGGCAGCAATCAATTTGAGTCTCTGTGAATTTAGTGAATATTCTTACACTGTATGTTTAGTTGAACTGTCTCTCAATATTTGCATTCATGTGTTTACCCTTAGTAGATGCTAATTGTTAAATAAATGAATACCATCTGTGTAAATGAGTAGGAGAAAATATGCCTTTTGAAAAATCTTCAAAATAGATTACATAGTAATAACGTATCATTAGCATTTCTGAAAGGGAAATCAGGATGTTGGACACATTTCATAAATGAAAGAATCCAGTAAAGAGTCCAAAAATTAAATCATGGAACCTCCAGGAAAAACAGCTGCCCCATATAATCTTTTGCATAGGCGAAATAAGTCTTCCCAGAAGCCTTCCTGCTATAACCAGTGAAAAAACATTTAAACAGACTTTACAATGGCAATATTAACTACATGCCACCAGCTTTAGTGCACATGAATGCTCACAGTAAAGGATAGCTCCCTGACACCTAAGTTGGGGGCGATGTCAAGCAAGGAGCCAAAGATTCTTTGCTTGGCAAAAAATCCTTATCCTATTTAAAGCTGAGAGAAGACTTTCTGGTTGAAATACATGATATCCACAAGATAGCACAGATCTTGACAGTGGAATTGGGAGTCACCTTGACATAATTTTCTTTTCTTTCTTTTTTTTTTTTTTTTGACTCGCTCTATCGCCAGGCAGGAGTGCAGTGCTGCAATCTCTGCTCACTGCAACCTCTGCCTCCCGGGTTCAAGCTATTCTCCTGCCTCAGCCTCCTGAGTAGCTGGGACTACAAGC
>NW_012098099.1:1178630-1183513 GCF_000951045.1 Mandrillus leucophaeus
CCTGCCTCCATCTCCCAAGGTGCTAGGATTACAGTCATGAGCCACTGCACCCAGCCTGTTTCTGTCTTTTCTAAGATACCTTTCCTTAATCTCTTAGGGCTGGAAACCAAGACTGTTTCCCTGGTTACCGAAGCCCACTTAACTAAAGCAAAGGGCAGGGAAGAGAGGATATAAAAATTGCTTGGAGAAGAAAGCCAACTTTTATGTGTGTGCATGTGTATGTGTGTGTGAACACGTCATTTAGGCCTCTGACAGTTAGCATCCGAAAATGAATTTGAACTTGTTTGAACAAAAAGGTTCCTGGGATAGCTTATAGAGCCCAAGCATCAGGAAATAGTTTGACCTTTTTCAGTCTTAATTCCAAAAATCTCAGAGAAGGGATGAAGATCAATAAACTATATCTAGGAAGTGGAAGCCTTTGCAGGTACCTTGTGGGTGGTGGGCTGGGGGCATAGGGTGGTAGGGAGACAAGTCCTAAAGAATGGGTGCTGGACAGACAGTCCAATAGATGGTCATTACAATATATCATAAATGATTAGAATAGGACTTCTGCAACATTAGGCCTTCTCAGCTGCAATAAACAGACCCAGGATGGAAAAAAACAGGAAAAAAGAAAGGTCCATCATCTATATCAGCTGATGAAAGCCCATGACTTTCTTACTCCACATGCAATCCTATCAAAAAGGCCTTTCCCCATCCTTCTTTTCACTTATCTGCACCAATGACAGGCACTGAAGCACAATGACAAGATGGGAGAGTGTCTCTAGAGCAGGGTAATGGAAAAGGAGTAGGAACGAGCTTGTGAGAACAGCAAGAGTGGAACACAGGATCTACAGGAAGCAGTGTGAGGGAAAGGCATCAAAGGAAGAGCATTTCCAATGGCCTTCGGAGGGAGTGGACATTGGGGTAAAGGTGGGGGAGTTTCTCCAGTACTTTCCAGTCATTTATGTGTCAGAGAAGAAGTTCATGATACATCAGCTGGTGATGTTAGGCCTTGGGTTCTCATACTGCCATGTCAGTATTTTTCTCCAGCAGTTGTCAAACCAGTTAGAAATATCACCCAGGAGTCTAACAATGATGTTCTTCTTTCTTGGGTTCTCCTGGGTATGCTCCCTTCTTGAGGGGACAAGTCTTCCCTATTAATGATTAAAGCCATTTTCTCCTTAAGGCAACAATCTAAAGGTGATAACCTTGGCATCGCATGCAGTTCTAAGTGGAAAAAAAAAAAAAAAGCCAAAACCTAATTTCTGAGTCAGGGGCTTGCAACTAAGGTTGTTTTTCTATGATAAGAATGCCATCAGTGCTGGATAAGACCCCAGGTTGTCACGGTCCAACATAGCTTATATAAATGAATGGAGTACAGCAGAAACACAATAAAATATAAAACGTAAAACTATGGTGATTAAGTTTGGTTTTCTTTGTAAACTAATGTTCAGGTAAGTACAAAACTATGAAATGGACATTATAGGGTATTTATTTTATTTTATTACTGGTACTGCAATGGCAATAGTTTGTACTATTTCTCATATCATGCATAGATTCAACTGGATTATGGATTAAAAAACTTTCTGGGTCAGAAATCAGGTACAATTACTGTTTCTACAAAAATGTAAGCATTAAGATTTAATCCATTAACATACTGGTTGTGTTAAATTTTGGAACACAATTGGTGACTGCCATTGCTTTCACTTAGTGCAGCAAACCCTTCTTCTTCTTCCTCTTTTCTTCTGTTCCTCTTCTTTTTCAATTTTTCGTGTCTTTATGTTAGAAGAAGGCTCTTGTGCCACAAACGTACCTTGAAATTGGACTCTTGCTGAAAAATGGATCTTGTTTCACAAATGATATTTGGATCCAATGGCAGGATGTGTTTAAGTATTTTGTTTCAAAATTTTGATTGAAAATGAAAGATTTTCTATGAAATAATACACTTTTCTGGAACAGCTAAACATCTGGATACTGAGTAGATTGAATTCATGCTTTAAGTTAAAAAATTAGTTTTGTGCTTTTCTGTCAAAAATATGAAAGAAGTGCAGTAAGTGGATTGCACATAAGCATTCTATGTCTGGGGAAAACTCAAACAGATGGTCTTTGAAATATTCTTTAGTAAACATATAATAGTAATCCAAAGGATGAATAAAATATTTCCTGCATTATTCAAAATCACCACATTAGAGTATTGAAGAAGATTTTGTTTTTGTTTTTGTTTTTGAGATAGGGTCTCACTCTGTCAGCCAGGCTGGAGTGCAGTGATGCAATCTCAGCTTACTGCAACCTCTGCCTCCTGGGTTCAAGCGATTCTCCTGCCCAGCCTCCCAAGTAGCTGAGATTACAGGTGCGTGCCACCATGCCTGGCTAATTTTTTGTATTTTAGTAGAGATGGGGTTTCATCGTGTTGCGTTGGTCTCGAAGTCCTGAGCTCAGGTGATCCACCCACTTCTGCCTTCCGAAGTGCTGGGATTACAGATGTGAACCACTATGCTCAGCCCTGAAGGGTTTTTTCTTTTTCTTTTTTTTAAGGAATTTCCTGATATTTCCGAAGAACTTTTAAGAGAACTTCAAATGTTTCAGTGACCAAGCTATTACATTTCTACACATTTTTACAAGAAAATATTTATAATTTGGAGATATGCACAAGATGCAATGTTCATCACAATACAGTTTATAATGGTGAAAACTAGAAAGCAACCTAAATATTGAAAAGTAGAGGAGGATTGGTCATATAAATTACAGAAATCAACTCCATGGAAGACTATATAAGCATAAGTAATTATGTAGCTCTATATTATGAGAAATTGCATTGTTGATGTATTAATAAGTTTTTGTTTGTTTGGTTGGTTGGTCGGTTGGTTGGCTTTTTTTTTTTTTTGAGATGAAATCTCACTCTGCCACCCAGTTTGGAGTGCAGTGGCAAGATCTCGGCTCAGTGCAAGCTCCATCTCCTGGGTTCACGCCATTCTCCTGCCTCAGCCTCCCAAGCAGCTGGGACTAGCCACCATGCCCGGCTATTATTTTTTTTGTATTTTTAGTAGAGTCAGGGTTTCACCGTGTTAGCCAGGATGGTCTTGATCTCCTGACCTTGTGATCTACACGCCTCAGCCTTCCAAAGTGCTGGGATTACAGGCGTGAGTCACCGCGTCCGGGCAATATGTTTTTTAAAAATTCCACAGAACTCTAGAGTGTGATTCAAACTATGTTTAAAACACACAGAGGTAGCCCTTGTATATATATATATCTGTGGGAAAAAAAAATCTGGAAAAATATCCCTCAAAATACTGCAACGAATATAAAGACCAAATTCCTCCTAGGGTCTCTTCTCACTCTCGTTCATTACTGAATAATATTGGATAGACCATTTATATATTGCCTCTTTCTATTTAAAAAGACATTAACCTTCTCCATTAATTTCTAATACTTCCCATCTAGACATCTGTAAATGTGAAGTATTAACATACTCTGCAGTGTTTTCCAATACCTACAATCAACTCTCGAACTCACTGGACACCAGCTAGGTGTTCAACAACTTAATTCAATTCTGATACTAACCACCCAGCGTTAGCATAGACCCTACAGCTTAAGAGCTCAGTCCCACAAAACTGCCCCCTGCTTCAAATGTCAGTTGCAAGTCCTGGGCCTCCTGTGCTTCGGGCCAACCAGATATAAATGGGAGCTTCCTATGAACCCCTCCTAAAGTTCCATAACTTGTTAGAATGACGCACAGAACTCGGGAAGACACTTTACTTACATTTACCAATTTATTATAAAGGATACAAATGAACAACCAGAAGAAGAGGTACACAGGCAAGATCTGGAAGGGTACAGGGCACAGCAGCTTCCATCCCCATGGGGTACTCCATGCTCCCACTGCGTGGACGTGTTCACCAAATTGGAAACTCATCAAATCTCATTTTAAGAGTTTTTATAGAACTTAATCTCCAGTCTTCCCCACCCCCTCCCTGGGGGACTGGAAGTTCCAGCCCTATAATCAATTGGTCTTTCTAGTGACCAGTCCCATCTTGCTGCTATATAGGGGCCCCACCCTAAGTCACCTCATTAGTATAAACTCAAGTGTAATAAAAAGGGATTCAATAACAAAATATACTCCTATCACTTGGGAAATTCTGAAGGATTTTAAGCGCTCTGTGCCAGGAACCAGAGATAAAGACCAAATATATTGCTTATGATAGCACACATACTTAGAAGGATGATCACTTATGGGAAATTGTATAGAAAAGGGTAACTGGTAGCATTTTCTAACCTCACTATGAGTAAGATACAAGTCCATATTCTCTGTAATTGTACAGAAGCTAACATTTTTGGGCCACACTCTTTCTGTATCTATAAGAGATCTCTTGAGAGATTGAGTAAAGGGGGACTCTGCACATTCCCCCAAATTTCTTTTCTTCCTTTTATGAAAACGAGTAAGACTTGAGAGTGGTCCTGTACCTCCAAATGAGGATCATGAAAAATGGAATGTGAAGAGGAGACTGCAGTGTTCCTTATGTGTATAGTGAAGTGCAGGAAACAAAATAGCAGTACAACAGTGATAAATACAACTAGGCCCCAGCCTTTGGCAAGGACCTTGATGTACATTTTCTCATTTATTTTTTGCAACAACTCTGATTGGAAGGTACTTTTAGTCCATTTAACAGCTAAGAATACTGGACTTTGGAAAAGTTAACTTGTCCTAGATTTATTACAAATGGCACACACAAAATTTGAATCCTGATCTGATTCTCAAGCTCTCAAATATCACAATGAACTAGAAAAAAACAAATGCAAATTGGTACCCTGGCAGTACTGTTCTTGTCCTATGTCCCAAGATTCCAAAACTTTTATAATCTGAAAGTTTGCTCTTCTCACACACGTGAGCATGCGATCGCTCC
>NW_012098099.1:1188548-1199701 GCF_000951045.1 Mandrillus leucophaeus
TACCGTGCCCAGCCTATCTTTATGTCTCTTCTTATACTGTTCCCTTTACATGGAATATTTTCCCTTTCCTCTTACCATCAGCCTCTTACCTATCCTTTAAGGAACACTTGATGTGCTGCTTGAAGTCATTTCTGATCTTCCCAACTGATTTGATCACTCCCACCTTCAAACTCTCACAAAATGACTGACTTAAACTTCCCAGACACCACTTTCTTTATGTCATTTCGCTGCTCTAAATCTTCAGTATCTTTTTATTTTCTCATAGAACATGTCTGAAACGTACTCAGGTGGCAGGGCACCAAATAGTCTCGTTCTCAAGAAAGCATGATGAATGGAAAGATGTTCAATTAATTAATTGATTCAGTCAACAAATAATTATAGTGACCCTATTACGCACATACACTGTGCTAGGTGCCTGGTACATGTTTAAAAGTAAGACGTTGTCAAAGCAAGCTTTATAGTTTCTTTCTGATTTTTTTTTTGTTGGGATTTGTTTACTATTTTTATGTATTTTTATGTCTCAGTGCTTGTTTATAGCTAAACAAGAGCAAAAAATCAAAGATTTCAAGAAAGCATACGTGAAAACCCTAAATAAAATATTTTACCCATTAATCAATTGATTTCTTTCTATGAATTGGGAAAATAAAGTGACTATTTGATTTTACCAATAAAACCCCTTGATGCAAATCAAGGCACACTAACTTCACAAGAATCTAGCATGAGAACCACCACAGTGAGTCTAAACTTCACCCCTTTAATGTTCCCTCAAATCTGTATATTTCCAAAGATTCTCTCTTAGGTTGTAATACTACACAATACTATGCCTCAAATATCAATTAAAAGCGATGGCAAAAGGTGCAATTACTTTTGGGTCAACCTAATATATGTTGAAGATCTCAGATTATTTATCTCCAGCACCAGACTCCTCTTAGCTTCAAAACCAAATAATCAAATACTTACTGAACACTTCTTTTACAAGCCAAATAGGGAAAAGATCAACTTTCTCACAAAAGATGGGTAAAGAACAAGAGTAGAAAGGATAGAAGAAAGTTGAAAATGGCCAGTAAATTTATGAAAAACATCGACTCATCAGAAATCAAAGAAATATAAGTTAAAACAAAAATTAAAATATTAATACGATTTTCCCCAGCTAAACTGACAAAATGTGTAAGAAATGATAATATCTAATGTTTGATGGTAGGAGGGTTTAGAGCTCTCATATATAGCTTAAGGGAGAATAAATTGTGAGAGATTGAATATATAAAGGGACAATGGCCAGATCATATATTAAAATAGAATCCAGACACAGTCTGGAGCAAGCTGCAGCAATTGCCCAGGAAATCAAGCCATTGTTTACAATAGACAACCCAGGAATCTAGCCTGACAGTCAAACTGCCATCTCTAGTAACAATCCAGGAACCTTAACTGTAACTTCTGAAACAATCAGCCTAAAATAACCAGGACTTTATTGGTAGTTGACAACTTCCTTAATTTTTACCCCCACTTCCAACTAACGCCAACCAGAGAAAACCAAATATCCACCCCTAACCAATTACGTAGGTTGCCCCACTTCTAGTTAGCCCACCTGCAGCTTTCTCATGCCAACAGCCTCCAACCAGGGCCTACCTGAAGCCTTCCCTTTTTCCAGCTTTCCACTCTTGTGCCTGTCTTTGAGTCTCTGCCACAGCGCAAGTGCTGGTGGCTGACTCCCTTTCTAGAGCAAGCTCTGAATAAATCCTCAATGACATTTCTCACTTGAATGGTTTTTATTTCTACAGTTGATACCACCTTATATTAGAGCATTTTCTAAAATTATGCACAGGTATGTTAATTAGATGTACTCAAAGTATGCAACAAAATATAATGATTATATACATTACTTTTCATAGGATGGAATTATAAGGTGAAATCATGTTTTATTAAAATCATGTTTTAGAAGAATATTTTGCAATGTTATTGTGAAACAGTCTTGAAATATGACTAAGTAAAAAAAAAGTAAATGACAAAACTTGGTAATATGATCTTTGCTGGAAAAAGTTTTTAAATAAATACAGAGAGAGAAAGAGAGAAGGGAAAGGAGGAAGAGAGAGAGAGGAAGAAGAGAAGAAAAAAGAAAGGCATATATCTAACAATCATAATCTAAGTGGAGAAATCATGAGTGGTTTTAGAATTTTATTTTATAATTTATTGTATTTTTCCAGTTATCTATCATGAACACATAGTACTTTTGTAATTAGAAAAATGTAACTAAAAAAAATCTAATGTGGTTGCTCAGGGAAATTTCCAATAAGCTATGTCTTAAAATGACATTTAGAATATTAGAAGGTAACAGGTTTCAGTGGGTACAGTTTTGGAAAAAACTAAACTGCAAAATAAGCTGAGGCTGTCCAATTTGCTAAAGATAACATCAATATTCTTTTAGCTATTTGGTACAGTTAATTAAATAAAGGCTAAAATTATAGCTTGGCGTTAGTAGTGTAACATGGTGTAAATTTGCTTGTCGTTAGCTGTCAGACTTTTAGATTGAGAAAGGTAGCAATATAAGAAAGAATGGAAGCTGAAGATTGGGAAAATAATCTACAACACATCCCCTAATTAGCAAGGGCATAAGAGTGAATTATTTTAACTTTCTCTTTCCACTTCACTGATTTTTCAAGTTTCCTGAATTTATAAATGCTATTTAATAATGGAAAATATAGAAGCCATTCATATTGTTTTAGCAATGAAATAATGCTATCGTCATAAATAAAATGGCTAAAATTTGAGTTAGTAAACTGCTTCAGACCTACGAAACAAGCGTATGATACAGATCCTTGAAACCAGTGAGCCACTCTACAAATATAAGGTCTTAGGTCTGTTTTCTGAAGTCTATTAACAATTTTAGGTCCTATAGACTGAGAATGAGAAGTTGAATCTTACCTTTACCTCCATATGTTTTTTGTTTTGTTTTGCTTTTTTGTTTGTTTGTTTATTTTTTTTTTTTGAGATGGAGTCTTGCTCTATCACCAGGCTGGAGTGTAGTGGCGTGGGTTCACTGCAACCTCTGCCTCCCAGGTTCGAGCGATTCTCCTGCCTCAGCCTCCCGAGTAGCTGGGACTACAGGAGTGCGCCACCACGACCGGCTGATTTTTGTATTTTTAGTAGAGGGGGGCGGTTTACTATGTTGACCAGGATGGTCTCGATCTCTTGACCTCAGGGGATCCACCTGCCTTGGCCTCCCAAAGTGCTAGGATTACAGGTTTGAGTCACTGCGCCCAGCCTTTTACCTCCATATCTTGAAGCTGGGAGAGGGTGGACCGATTATATGCAAGAAAAATAGCAGGTGATTTGACACAGAATCAGTGACTGTTAGGCTGACTACTCCTCAAACTTTAAAGTATATGCATATGACTGAGGGATATTATTAAAATCCAGATTGTGGTTAAACAAGTCTTTAAAGGGCCCCAAATTCTTCATTTTTAACAAGCTCCTAGGTAGTCTTTGGACTATACTTAGAGTAGTTGGAGAGTACAAGACCGCTTAGATAAGAGAGTCTCAAACTCTCACTTCACATGAGAAAATGGGGTTTGGAGTTCACATGTGAATTTCATCCTGTCCACTGGCCCAGCATGAACCTGCTAGTTCATAGTAGGTTTATTCCTCTAATCCACCTTTCCATACCTGTGTCTCTTCCCTTTTCCAGTCTCTCCAAAAGGAAAGAGGCTGATAATATTTTATTGTAATCAACAGAGTATACTGAATGCGGAAAAAACTTGGGGAATTCAGAGTTTCTACGGTTAAATGAGCAGAGGAAAATCTGTAAACTTTGGCTATATCTTTAATAAGACCCATAACACCCTTTTTGAGAAACAGAAAGAGGATAAACATTCTCATTCCAGAAAAGTAGAAAGGCCAGGAAGGCCCAGAGTGGATGGCCTTCAGCTTTGCTTGCTTGGGCAGCTTGACTTCTCACTGAAATAAAATGGAACCATAAAACAAAAATGTGTGGGTAAGACAGTGGCAATAATCCTCTGTTTTCCTTCTTCATCCCAATCTCATCTGTTCACCATAGAAGAGGAGATTGCCAAGTTGGAGAGGCTGTAGTCCTAGAGGTTTATGGGTGGCTGTCACTCATAATGGGAAAGAGAAAGTAAGAGTTTGTGAGGAAAATCAGAAAAGTAGAAGATCTCATTTCATCTCTCTTTCCCGTGGATACTGGACTGAGAGCTTCCACAGTCTCTTTGGTCTGTATTAAAGTCTTTCTGGGATCTGGAGTTCACCATGAGCAATGTTTGACCCTGGACTGCTTTGCAAGATATTTCAGAAACTCTTGGGTTAGGTTTATACTTGCCCTAGGTTTATACTTAGGACATTGGGTGATTGCTTATGGATTTCTTTATTCTTTTTCTTTTTTTTTTTTTTTCCAGATAGGGTCTCACTCCATTGCCCAGGCTGGAGTGCAGTGGCACCATCAAGGCTCACTGCAGCCTTAACCCCCACTTCAGCCTCCTGAGTAGCTGGGACTACAGGCGCACACCATTATGCCCGACTAATTTTTGGTATTTTTTGTAGAGACAGAGTTTTGCCATGTTGTGCAGGATGGTCTCAAACTCTTGAGCTCATGAAATCTGACTGCCTTGACCGCCCAAAGTGCTGGGATTACAGGTGAAAGCCACTACACCTGGCTGCTTATAGACATTTAAATGCCCCAGGGTGGTCTATCCTGTTGGCTGAGTGATTAGCCCACTGGAAGAGGAACCCCAGCAAGGCTTGGAGGAAGAAGACGGAGGTAAGGCTGTTTAGGCCCTGGGGAGAAGACAGGTGTCTCAGAGATGATGTCACCTTGGCTTCTGGGCCATTGAGGAATCATGGGTTGAGCAAGCTACAGACAGAGTACTGAGTCCATGACTTCCTACTGGGTCAGACTCAATGAGGCACAGGGAGTCAAAAATGTACTGAGGCAACCACCACATGCTGCCATTTGCGGTGCCCTCTACTGGTCACTAGCTACTCCAGTGAATGGAAAATTTTAAATGTCTGTCTTTGGATAAGGTGCTGCAGATTCCTGAGGATTAAGAAGAAGAATTCATAATGTTCAGAAACATGGAGAGAGGATCACTCATTCTGAAGGCTGGAATACAGTGGTTGTGCAGATTTTGACCAAAGACAACTTCATATTGTGTCTCCACTTGAACATTTACCTATTGAATATCCTCAACAAAAGTTTAACATTTAATTTATTAAACAATAGAGATTCTTTTTTAAAATCAATGTTCATATGACAGGAGAAGACAACTTAAAGTAGCAAGCAAAAATAATAATATTATTTGTTGGTGTATAAATTTTCTCTGGCTCTCCACTGCAAAGACTGCTTTATATTCACTGAATGTACTTAAAAAAGAGAGAGAGAAAAACAGGATAAGAACACTTTTAGAGTAAGCAGCATTTGGCAATCACAGAGACTTTGGCATCAGACAGGGCTGAATTCTGTTACTAGTTGTGCTTCTTAATAGCTGCATGACCTCTGAGCTACGGTATTCTCCCCTATAAATGGTGATGATGGTAGGAATTGCTGTGAGGATTAAATGAGATAATTTATGCAAAGCTATAAACCCAGGGCGTGATATAGTTAAGTCCTTAATAAACACTAGAATAACTACAGAAACAAGAACAACAATAAAATAAGCTATAGTATTAGCAATGGTTATGTTCAGATTCTTCAAAGCAGAACTCCATTGAGTTTGGAGAATTGGCAGCAGAAATGAGCCCCAAGAGGTCCGTCCCCTAGAAGAGATTTCCACGCTCAGATGAAGCTAAAACTACATTTCCCAGAAGGCCCCGGGCCCAGGGTCTGGTTTCCTCTCATTTCCGGGTCTGTCATGTGATTCTCCGGTCGCGCCATGGCGGAAGCAGAGGAGCAGGTAAAGGGTGCAGTTGGTAGTTGAGGGCACAGGGATATGGAGACTAGGGTGGGCTGTTTGGGGAGGGTGGAGTGGAGTGGGTGGAGGTGCGGAGCTGCTGGAAGAGGGCAACGCAGGCCCGCGGCAGGGCAGGATGGGACGGTGAAAGTTGCTTTCGGAGAGCAGAGAGGATGCCAGCCCCGGGAGGGCACCTGGGGAAAGCGCACCGACACACCCCCGCCTTCGGGAGGCGGCCTTTCCTCGGGCCCCATCCCTGTGCCCTTTGCCCAGTGAAATTTTGGCATGAAGGCAGGCCAGGCTACCCCAGGGACTGACTGCCTGTGGGAGGCGGAAGAGAGGCCAGGTGACTGAAATTTACGTTGCTTTCCACTTGAAGTAGGACAGTAAGAACTAGGAGAGAGTAGACGATGAGTTTTGTTTTGTATCGGATTTAGGTACAGAACTGGAGCACTGTTGCGGTGCAGCAGGGATTAAGTGCATCGGTTCTGGAGCAAAAATGCCTGGGGTCCAAGTGCTGGTTCCTTTTCTTACTCAATGTGTTACTTTGAGCTACTGATTTAACTTTCTAGTGTAAGATGGGGATAATAATAGGACCGTCCTCAGAGTGTGGTTTAAGATGGAGAGCGTTTATACACAAAGTTAGAGTGCTTAGAACTATTGGGCTCAGTAAAAGTTAAATGGGATTATTTGTGGCTGGCAGTATCCAGTCAACAACTGGCAATGTGGCACTGGAGTGTAGCGTAGAAATTAGTGATGGGAATACGGATTATTTTCATATAGCGGTAGTGGTAATCCCACGTTTTATGAAATGACGAAGTAAAATAAAAAAGACAAAAAAGTGAAGCAGACCAAAAGAGAGGCTAGAACTTGGGGGAGATAACCTGAGTTTCCTTTTCCAGTGTTATTTCAGTTGGATACTGTTTTTCCTCACAAGTTAACAGGGCTGTTAGCAGTGATTGTCTCTAAACAGTGACTTGATGGGCTGTTTAGTGTCGTAAGACATTTACCTAGTTCAATAATTTTTACTATTTTCAACATACTTCATTTGTTTTTACTTCATAGTGAAAATTTGCTCTGTATATGTTTTACATATGCCAATAATTGAGACATATGACTAGGATGAAATTTGGTTTGGCTGGTCCTTGTGATAACAAGATAATAAAATCTCTTATCTAACACTAGAACCTCACATTTCCATTCTAGCAATTAAAAGGAAAACGCTCAATAAGAACGTATCATTTCATGACTGCCATTGCTCGTTTGAATAAGGGCGAGATTGTTTTTCACATTGTGCATCTATTTCATGTTGAAATGTTGAAATGTTTGTTTCATGGTTTGATTTAAAAGCAAAAAACTGAGTTTCATATGTTCTTAGATATAGTATAATAAAAATGGAGAGAGTTGCTCTTAGAAAAACCAGTGTTTTTTCTTCCCTTGAAAAAAACCTGTGAAATATTTACCACTGTTTAGTGCCGAAGAAGAATTTGACAAAGTTGTCGGATGTAAAAATGACGCATACAAAGTTAGGGATATAATAATGTTTCACATTTGTACATTATTTTCTAGTTTTAAGACCCTTCCATATTGCATTTGGTCTTCTAAAAGAATTCTGTGAGGTAAATGTTTATTCTTATACATGGGTGAAACACCTCTGATGTTCCAGACTTTCTAGTGGCTTCTAATCTTATTCAGAGGAAAAGCCACAGCCAATACAGTAGCCTGGTTGCCCCACAGGACCTTGACCCAGCTGCCTCTAGCCACCTTTTCTTGACCTCGTTTTTCCAACTACCCTTCTGTGATTCTGCATCGACTGTACTGGCTTTCTTATTCTTCAAAAAGCCAGGCAGGTCCTACCTCAGGGACTTTGCTCATGCTGTTTGTTTTTGAGGAACACTGATGTTTACAGGCTTTCTTCCTCATTTCCTTCATGTCTTTGTCCAAGTGTTCTTTTCCATTGCGACCTTCCCTCACCATGCTTTGAAACATTCCTGCATTATTTTTCTCTATAATGTGCATCACCGTTTGACATACTGTATTTTAAAATGTGTTGTTTTTTTTCCCCTGTATATTGCTGTGTACCTCTCACCACAGAGCTTGGAACATCATGACAAGGATTTATTCACTGTTGTATGTCCAATACCTAGAATATTGCTTGGTACTTAATAAAATGTGTTAAATGATTGACTTTTACTGATAAGCAAATTGAAATTCAGGCAACTTGAGTAACGTGCTCAGGCTTATATCTATAATATAAATCTCCAGTCCTCTGTCTCCAAAGCTCATGACTTTTCATTAGAATATCCTACCTTTTTGAAATATATGTAGGAACCTCAATCTAAATTGTTATTTTTTAGTTTATAAAGTAGCATTAGCCCTTTTCATTTTAATGATTTTCCCTCAAGCCATCATTCCACCTTTGATACTTTAACAGCCTAATATATAGTTGGAATGGGCATTCTCCTCTCCAATGGTGTGAATATCTTTCTTAAAAAGACCAGTGGTGGGCCAGGCACAATGGCCCATCCCTGTAATCCCAGCGCTCTGGGAGGCCGAAGTGGGGCGATTGTTTGAGTCCAGGAGTTCAAGACAAGCCTGGGCAACATAGCAAAATCCTGTCTCTACAAAAATTACAAAAATTAGCGAGGCATGGTGGTGTGTGCCTGTAGTCCCAGCTAGGCTACCCCAGGGACTGACTGCCTGTGGGAGGCGGAAGAGAGGCCAGGTGACTGAAATTTACGTTGCTTTCCACTTGAAGTAGGACAGTAAGAACTAGGAGAGAGTAGACGATGAGTTTTGTTTTGTATCGGATTTAGGTACAGAACTGGAGCACTGTTGCGGTGCAGCAGGGATTAAGTGCATCGGTTCTGGAGCAAAAATGCCTGGGGTCCAAGTGCTGGTTCCTTTTCTTACTCAATGTGTTACTTTGAGCTACTGATTTAACTTTCTAGTGTAAGATGGGGATAATAATAGGACCGTCCTCAGAGTGTGGTTTAAGATGGAGAGCGTTTATACACAAAGTTAGAGTGCTTAGAACTATTGGGCTCAGTAAAAGTTAAATGGGATTATTTGTGGCTGGCAGTATCCAGTCAACAACTGGCAATGTGGCACTGGAGTGTAGCGTAGAAATTAGTGATGGGAATACGGATTATTTTCATATAGCGGTAGTGGTAATCCCACGTTTTATGAAATGACGAAGTAAAATAAAAAAGACAAAAAAGTGAAGCAGACCAAACGAGAGGCTAGAACTTGGGGGAGATAACCTGAGCTTCCTTTTCCAGTGTTATTTCAGTTGGATACTGTTTTTCCTCACAAGTTAACAGGGCTGTTAGCAGTGATTGTCTCTAAACAGTGACTTGATGGGCTGTTTAGTGTCGTAAGACATTTACCTAGTTCAATAATTTTTACTATTTTCAACATACTTCATTTGTTTTTACTTCATAGTGAAAATTTGCTCTGTATATGTTTTACATATGCCAATAATTGAGACATATGACTAGGATGAAATTTGGTTTGGCTGGTCCTTGTGATAACAAGATAATAAAATCTCTTATCTAACACTAGAACCTCACATTTCCATTCTAGCAATTAAAAGGAAAACGCTCAATAAGAACGTATCATTTCATGACTGCCATTGCTCGTTTGAATAAGGGCGAGATTGTTTTTCACATTGTGCATCTATTTCATGTTGAAATGTTGAAATGTTTGTTTCATGGTTTGATTTAAAAGCAAAAAACTGAGTTTCATATGTTCTTAGATATAGTATAATAAAAATGGAGAGAGTTGCTCTTAGAAAAACCAGTGTTTTTTCTTCCCTTGAAAAAAACCTGTGAAATATTTACCACTGTTTAGTGCCGAAGAAGAATTTGACAAAGTTGTCGGATGTAAAAATGACGCATACAAAGTTAGGGATATAATAATGTTTCACATTTGTACATTATTTTCTAGTTTTAAGACCCTTCCATATTGCATTTGGTCTTCTAAAAGAATTCTGTGAGGTAAATGTTTATTCTTATACATGGGTGAAACACCTCTGATGTTCCAGACTTTCTAGTGGCTTCTAATCTTATTCAGAGGAAAAGCCACAGCCAATACAGTAGCCTGGTTGCCCCACAGGACCTTGACCCAGCTGCCTCTAGCCACCTTTTCTTGACCTCGTTTTTCCAACTACCCTTCTGTGATTCTGCATCGACTGTACTGGCTTTCTTATTCTTCAAAAAGCCAGGCAGGTCCTACCTCAGGGACTTTGCTCATGCTGTTTGTTTTTGAGGAACACTGATGTTTACAGGCTTTCTTCCTCATTTCCTTCATGTCTTTGTCCAAGTGTTCTTTTCCATTGCGACCTTCCCTCACCATGCTTTGAAACATTCCTGCATTATTTTTCTCTATAATGTGCATCACCGTTTGACATACTGTATTTTAAAATGTGTTGTTTTTTTTCCCCTGTATATTGCTGTGTACCTCTCACCACAGAGCTTGGAACATCATGACAAGGATTTATTCACTGTTGTATGTCCAATACCTAGAATATTGCTTGGTACTTAATAAAATGTGTTAAATGATTGACTTTTACTGATAAGCAAATTGAAATTCAGGCAACTTGAGTAACGTGCTCAGGCTTATATCTATAATATAAATCTCCAGTCCTCTGTCTCCAAAGCTCATGACTTTTCATTAGAATATCCTACCTTTTTAAAATATATGTAGGAACCTCAATCTAAATTGTTATTTTTTAGTTTATAAAGTAGCATTAGCCCTTTTCATTTTAATGATTTTCCCTCAAGCCATCATTCCACCTTTGATACTTTAACAGCCTAATATATAGTTGGAATGGGCATTCTCCTCTCCAATGGTGTGAATATCTTTCTTAAAAAGACCAGTGGTGGGCCAGGCACAATGGCCCATCCCTGTAATCCCAGCGCTCTGGGAGGCCGAAGTGGGGCGATTGTTTGAGCCCAGGAGTTCAAGACAAGCCTGGGCAACATAGCAAAATCCTGTCTCTACAAAAATTACAAAAATTAGCGAGGCATGGTGGTGTGTGCCTGTAGTCCCAGCTACTTGGGAGGCTGAGGTGGGAGGATTGCTTGAGTCAAGGAAGTCGAGGTAGCAGTAAGCCATGATTGTGTCACTGCACTCCAGCCTGGGCAACAGAGCAAGACCCTGTTTCAAAACAAAACAAAAAATCCCCCCCAGCAGTCTATTGTAAATGGCCGAAAGAAACAAACATTTACAAATTGTTAAGTTCTTTTTTTTTTT
>NW_012098099.1:1200456-1203144 GCF_000951045.1 Mandrillus leucophaeus
ATAGTGACATCTGCACTGAGTTATTGTGATATAAAACAGCTCAGAGGATCTAAAACTAAAAACACTTTTTAGATATGAATGAAAATTTTTTTATAAGTCTTTGGGAAATCCTTGCTTTTGCCTAATATGGTAAAGGTAGTTGTCAAAAGTAACTACATATATATTTTATAGTTTACAGAAAAAACGAATACCCTGCATTCTGCCTGGAAATCTTCTAACCAGCAGTTTTACTTAGCTCCAAAACGATTTATAGTTGACCTTCATAATCACAGATGCCCAACAGTATTTGTCCATATCTTTCTTATGAATAACATTCTGCTTGAAGTCTGGTTGTTTGTGTATTTGTCTTATCTCTCCTAGAGATTGCTGAGTCTTCAAGAATAAGAACAAGAACTTACTCATGTCTGTATCTTCCACAGGGCTAGTGCTTTCTAGGTACTAAGTGTTTACTAAAGTGTTTAAATGAATTTATTAAGGGGAAAATAGCATTTCAAATTGTCAAATTGTAAATTAGTAGGATTCGCATGAAATTATTTTATCTTACTTGAACCTTTTGTAAGTTATTAATTCAGATGTAATGTGGATTACATCTCTCCTATAATGTGGATTACATTCTATACTTTCTTTACTCTTGCCTGCTCCCCAGGTATCCTTTGATCTTTCCTACTCAACCAGCCTGGATCCTGCCTGGTCCATTAAAGTATTTCCACGATTAGACCATCTATTTCTTAACCACGTAGGAGAGTTTCTACTTTGAATTCTCCTTCTGCATTTTAGAAATTAGGGGATTTCTGTCCTTATTGTAGATTACTTATGGATTATTAGATGTCACATTTGTCATGTATATCCCTGTGTGATTATGTTACAATAAAAATCAAATCAATACAAATTTGCGTGCCTCAATTTTCTTGCCTGTAAACTGGGAATTTTACTCTCTCAAACTTTTGTGAGTATGAAGTATGTCAAAACTTTTGTGAGTATAAACTATGTAAAACTAGATAGGTTGAAATGGTCATATAAATAAGACAGAGGTTAATCATCGAAACCTGGACTTGGCTTACGTACGCCCAATTCTTTTTCTTACAGTTTGGCTAAGATAGATATTTTAAAGGCAGCGTTACTACTAACTAAAGGAAAAATAAAACCCAAACAAGAAGTTTTAAAAGTATAGAATCAGACAGATTTTTAGAGGGTGCACTCTCCCATCATGTAACTAAAATGCAGTCACAAATTAGTTTTGCTTTACTTGTGGATTGCTTTATTAGTTTTTCCACTTATTTTCACCTGAGTTGGTCGGCTAGAGGCCAGTTCACTAGTTGATTATTAGTAGCCTCCCCCACACCCACATTAACACCTTGGAGAGAGGACACTCATCAGATCAGGGGCTTCTGTGTCTCATGCTACTTCCCATTCATGGCTGTGCAGTCCCCTGTTGCCTCTGTTTCTTCTTGATGCCTGGGCCTCCTTATGGTTTTTTTTGTTTTTGTTGTTGTTAAAAACCACTTGTGATTCCAGGCCCTTATTTTAAACCTACTGAATCAGAATCTGTGAAGATGGAGTGTATTAGTGGGTATTAGCTAACTCCCCAAACTGAGTTTTGATGATTCTGATGCAAAGCCAGATTTGGGACTGGATCATCGGGTCGCCAGGTTTGTCCTTTTTTCCACGCTGGGGCAGACATCAAGGTTTTTCTTCATTTGCAGAATAACATGAGTGCAGTAGCTGAGCCCAGTGGGTGGAGTGGGCTTGGTAACCTGAGTCCTCATCTTTCCTACTCCACCAGTGTAGTCCCTGAGTATCTAAAACTGGCCACAACTCCTTTGAGGTTTTTGAAATTGAAGCTCTGTGACAACAGAGATATCACGCACGTACCACACAAAATATTTCCTCCTTCCTCTGCCTGTATCAGACAGTGCCTATATCAGAACTCCCTTATTATGCTCAGCTAGGGCACACAGTTTGTTGGAAAGAGAGAGAAGGTGGCAGTACCTCAGTGAGTGTTCACATGTACCTCCAGGCATAGATGGAGATAGATGATTTCTTGGAGCTTGGTCTCTGCTCGTTTTTTTCCTGCAACACAGAGCCAGGTGAGCCCTCCTGCAAAGTTTGGAGTGGCCTTCCTCAGGCCCCAGCCTACCATTTCTCCCCCAAATTCTGTTTTTCTTTCCCGACAGTACGTGGGCACTTACAGTTCTGAGGACTTCACAACCCAGGCAAGTCCTGGATCCTCTCTCCTGGGCTGACAGTCTTCCTTTTCACCACTCCTGACCTCTGAGGCCAGCTGGGCCAAGCCTTCTCCCAGGCCACTGTCATAGGGTTCTGTGCTGATGGGAGGATTAGGGGTGGGGGTTGGTTAAAAGCCTATATTAGAGAAGTCTTCTAGGAGCTTAAGTAATTATTGGAATTGCTGCATCCTTGTTTGATGCTACTTTTCTGCAGTTCCCTTTCTGTAACTGTCCTAAAGTTCATAAGCTAATAACTCAGATGTGAATCTGGAGAAAATATGCTTGTTATTGCTCATAAGGGAAAGGCAATATATGGAGGAGGAAGAAGATTATTCTAGATTGGCAGCTTATCTCATCATCATCACCAGCAACATGTTTTTCCAGTAGGATATTGGGAGACAAAGAGGGCAAAGCCTTTGGGTTTATCCACAGCATATATATAATGAGAACTAGTAGGACAAGG
>NW_012098099.1:1204159-1206012 GCF_000951045.1 Mandrillus leucophaeus
GCTGGTCTCAGATTCCCTGGCCTTAAGCAGCCCTCTTGCCTCAGCCTCCCCAAGTGCTGGGATTACAGGCGTGAGCCACTCCCGCCTTAATCATTTTTAAGTGTATGATTCAGTGACATTAAATATACTCACATTGTTGTGCAACCATCACCACTGCTGTCGTTTTGATGTTTGTCCACCTATAATCTCATGTCCCCCCAGTATTAGAGGTGGGCGGTATTTGAGTCATGGGGGCAGATCTCTCATGATGGCTTGGTCCCATCATTGAGACAGTTAGTTCTCTCTATGAGTTCCCACGAGAGATGGTTGTTAAAAAGAGCCTAGCACCTCCCCATTGCCCTCTTTTGCTTCCTGTCTTGCCATGTGATTTCTGCATATGCCAGCTACCCTTCAACCTACTGCCATGAGTAGAAGCAGCCTGAGGCCCTCATCAGAAGCAGATGCTGGTGCCGTGCTTCTGGTACAGACTGCAGAACCATGAGCCAAATAACACTCTTTTCTTTATAAATTAACCAGCCTTAATTAGGTATCCCTTTAGAGCAACATAAATGTACTAAGACAACCACTCTGCCTCTCTAGAACTTTTAGTCCTCACAAACTGAAACTCTGTACCCATTTAACAATAACTCCCTGCCACATCCTCCCTCTGCCTTTGGTAACCTCTGTTTTATTTCTGTATTATGTAAGTGGAATTGTGCAATATTTGTCATTTTGTGTTTTGCTTATTTCACTTTGAAAACAGCATAATTTTATAACTTATATCTTCAGGATTTGAAGTTAGATTCTTTAAATGAGAGTATGAAGCTTAAAAAAAGTTTGAAAACCACTGACTCATTCTCAAATTGTTACCATTCTCGAAGTTCAACCTTCTTGGATTTCTTACTGAGGGCATTTACTTTATGTCTTCTTGTTTGCCTTTCTGTCTCTAGCACGTTAATTAGAGGGCTTGATGAATGAACAAAGCTAAAAAATAACAGACCAGCCTAATTCTTGACATCACTCATGCATTGCTTTGGTAGGATTGTGGAAACAAGTTTTTTTTAAGGTCACCTGTCTGTGTGAGATGTTCGTAGTGGTGCTGAGGGCAAGTCTCAGAGTTTCCTAGGGTAAATGTTCTCCATCAATTCCGTAGCCAAAGAAGCTACTCTCAGGGCCCAGTTTTCCCTGAAGATTCGGATCTCAGATCTTCATGCCTCAAGGTGTCAGATTCTGGCACTGCATGCTTTCTGGTGTGGAGAAAGAGTATAATTTGATTTTGAGTTTTTGGATTGAAATTGCTGGTTGGAGACTTATGTTTTTTCTTTTTTAATTTATATAAATTTAAGGGGCACAGGTACAATTTTGTTACATATATTGCATAGTGGTGAACTCTGGGATTTTAGTGTCACTATCACCTGAATACTGTATATTGTATCCATTAAATAATTTTCTTATCATCTACCCTTCCCAGTCTCCATGGTCGGCTACTCCCTACTCTTTGTCCAAGTGTACACATTATTTAGCTTCTACTTATAAGTAAGAACATGAGTATTTGACTGTTTCTGAGTTGTTTCACTTAAGATTTTTTGTTGTATTGTTTTAATTGAGACAGGGTCTCACTCTGTTGCTCAGGCCGGAATGCAGTAATGTGATCACAGCTCACTGCAGCCTTGACCTGCTGGGTTCAAGTGAGTCTTCTGGGTCAAGTGGTCCTCCCAAGTAGCTGGGACTACAGGTGTACGCCACCACACCTAGCTAATATTCTTTTTATTTTTTCTAGAGATGAGGTTTCACCATGTTGGCCAGTCTGGTCTCAAACTCCTTACCTCAGGTGATCCACCCACCTCGGCCTCCCAAAATGCTGGGATTACAGG
>NW_012098099.1:1208012-1210588 GCF_000951045.1 Mandrillus leucophaeus
CTTAAAAATTAAACAAGAAAGGGAACAAAAAGTTTTCATCTGAAACAATATTTTAACTTGAAACATGTTGGCAGTGGGAAAATTGATACAAAGTTTTAGAAATTTATCTCAACACTTTAACATCCCCCTTGCCTGCTTTTTAAAAATAGCCACTGTAGGTTTTATGATGTTTATTCTTTCTTTGTTCTTTTAATGAATGTGACATGTTTATTGGTATAATTTTTGAATCATTGAAATTGGAGTTTGCTTCTTAAAAAGGGAACTACCTTAAAAGTTGTTAGGGTGTTGTGATAAAAATAGTTTCTTAAGGAGAATAATATATAAGGAAGGACTTTAAAAAAATTATTTTCAAGTCTGCATAAGAAATGTTTAAGTGTAAGTTTTTTTTTTTGTTTCTTTTTTTTTGAGACAGAGTTTTACTCTTGTTGCCTAGGCTAGAATGCAATGGTGCAGTCTCAGCTCACTACAACCTCCGTCTCCTGGGTTCAAGTGATTCTTTGTCTTCAGCATCCCAAGTAGCTGGGATTACAGGTGCCCGCCACCATGCCCAGATAGTTTTTGTGTTTTTAGTAGAGACAGGGTTTCACCATGTTGGCCAGACTGGTCTCCAACCCTTGACCTCAGGTGATCTCCCTACCTCAGCATCCCAAAGTGCTGGGATTATAGACATGAGCCACTGTGCCTGGCCCAAGCATAATGTAATTGGCTTATCAGTTTTCTAGATGGACTCAGAAGAAGTACATTTTTCCTTTTAATATTTTGTTTCACTCAGAGAAATGAAAATGTACCTGTGATAACCTGGAAATACACACTGACATGACTCTAGCCATGATAATCTGTTACATTTGGGTTGATATTGCATAAGCTTATGTGATTTTTGTTGCTTTTCCAAGGAAAAGTTGGGCTTGTGCATGTTTCTGTAGAGAACAGCTTACATATCAGGGATGTCCAATCTTTTGGCTTCCCTGGGTCACATTGGAAGAAGAAGAATTGTCTTGGGCCAGACATAAAATATACTAACAATAGTTGATGAACTAAAAAAAATTGCAACAAAAAATCAAACAATGTTTCAAGAAAGTTTATGAATTTGTGTTGGGTCACATTTAAAGCCATCCTAGGCCACTTGTGGCCTGTGGGCCATGGGCTATATATTATGTCATTGCGTAGTCATGGTTTCTAACATTTTCATTGATAAGGACTTCCATTACTGTGGGGCTCCTGGTAAGGCATTTCTGAGTTTGCTTATAGATAGGGTATATTTGTTAATTTCTCATAGAGTATTGAAAAGCATTTTAGGTTACCTTATTTTAGAAATCTCTGGTTAACTAAGATTCCAGTGTTCTTAGAATCATTGGTACGGAATCATACAGTGTTGGAACTCTGTCCAGGAATTTCATATGACAGGTGAGGAGGGTGTTGGCAGCCACCTAGATCTAAATCTTTCCACACATGCTCCAAATACTAAACAGCTCAACAAGGAGAGCAAATAAAAGCACACACAATCTAGGCCTTCCAGTATGATTAGCAAATGGGGAGTAACACAAACTTCAGTGCAAGTGGAGAAATAAACATCCAAAGCCAGCAGAATCGGCTCTGGAGTTGACGCTGGAGCTGACAGTCAGATGGAGACTGGGTAGAAATGAAGAGAGTACAGCTAAGACCCAGCCAAGACAGAATGCACATAAAAATCATGCTTAGTGAGAAGGGGGCCCCATTCTTAGTGGGGAAATATGAGAACAGATGTGAGACTTGGTAGATTTGGAGAATTTAAAGAAAGGAACTTGAAAGTATATGGGACTTTAGGTGACAGAGTTGGATGGTGTTGCTTTTGGGAGAGTTGGGAGCGGCATCCCTTAGAGGCTTGGCAGTGAAAGAAAAGGACAAAGCAGAGGAAATTAAGGGTGCCCAGAGACAGAGAACATCATCAGATCAGGAGACTTACTACTCACCACGAAAGGATGCCACTTACAAGAGAAAATGCAGAAACCTGGTAAACCACACAGATGCCTCACCCCTTCTTCCCTAGTAGCATCTAGTACTGCTATCCAGGAAAATCCAAGTCATTTAAAAATGAATTGAAATGACAGGTAACATCCATAAAAAGCTGCTATAGGAAGAAAATAGAATCAGAAAGCAGAAAACAATAACATAACACTCCATCATGAGTAGAATATCTATCAACAAGCATTTGCAGATACAATAAACTTCCTTAACATGTTTTTTGTTTGGTTTTGTTTTGTTTGTTTTGTTTTCTTTTTTGAGAGAAAGTCTCACTTTGTCACCCAGGCTGGGGTGCAGTGGCACGATCTCAGCTCACCGCAACCTCGACCTCCCAGGTTCAAGCAATTCTCATGCTTCAGGCTCCTGAGTAGCTGTGATTACAGGTGTGTACCAACACGCCTGGCTCACTTTTGTATCTTTAGTAGAGACAGGGTTTTGCCATGTTGGCCAAGCTGGTGTCAAACTCCTGGCCTCAAGTGATCTACCTGCCTCGGCCTCCCAAAGTGTTGGGATTACAGGCGTGAGCCACTGTGCCTGCCCACAGTAAAGTACCTTAAATCAGATATTTAAAAACT
>NW_012098099.1:1212583-1214979 GCF_000951045.1 Mandrillus leucophaeus
GACTATGTCCACAAGAGAAGGATCAGTAGAGTAAGGGGACTAAAACCAGAAACTGTGATGGTGAGTGCAGAGGAGAAACATTTTAGAAGGTGGAACATGATACATGTCATTAACTCTCTGGACAGCTATCATGTAGTGGAATAATTGGTTTTTTTATGTAGTGCTAAGAACAAAAATGTTACTGTGGATTATTGTAGCTTCAAATGAATACGAACTTTATGAGACTTGGATTGACATTAAGCTAAACAGGCTGCATTGAGATATAGAGGAGATTCTAATATTCATTGTGGTTAATGATACAAGTATAATAAAATTCTTAATTACAAGGAACATATCCCCATTTTACGCATGGCCTTTGAGGGCAAGGACTGTGTTGTCCTCCAGGCTGTACTTTGGAGAGTGCCTGCCACCTGTCAGGCTCTTGCTGATTTTTGATGAATGAAATTAAAATTATTTTAAACACCAGATTTACATTTATCCTGCTATCCAACTTGTATTGAGTAATATATGTGTCTGATCTTCCTTAAAATGTTCTTTTTTTTCTTGAAAATATATTAGTTATATCTAAAATGTCCTTGCCCCATTTTTTCTTGTTCTTTGTTTATCTCATGGATTGTTGTAAAGTGCTTACATTCAGTGTCAGCATATTAGTTGTAACCTTTTATTGCAATTGATATCTATAAGTACGTTAAGTAAATCTTCATTTTGCTGACCTCTTTGAGGATGCATGGCATCAGCAGATTCTCTCTTTCACTGGACAGGTGAGAGATTAGCAGGATCAAGTCAATTTTTCCCTTTTTGCTTTGTTTCCTTCAGAGCAGCAAGATTCATTGTCTAGCAAGAGGGAAACTGTGTTAAATGGTGGAATTTGTCTTAGTGGTAATGGTTTAAAGAGTGCATGTAAATTATACAGCTAGTTTACACAGGGTCTGATAGGTACCACTGCAGGAGATTCTTTTTAAAAAGCTGTTTTAGCAAGACAATCATTTTAACTCAACCAGATTAATAGCATGATAATTAATTACACAAGAGCTTTTCAGTATAAAAATTGGCTTGTAGATAACATGAGATGGCAGTTTCCTCTTGCCTTCTGAGATTAGTGAGGCAGCTTTGCCAGATGGGTTTCCATTATTAACAAGGGAGAGAGTCTTCCAGGGCCTCAGATGACAAGTTCCTGGAGTAATTTGTTTACCTGTTAACTCTTTGAGGGAGAGCAGCAGGATCTGCCTGCCAGGGTGTGGAGAAGTTGCAGGAGACACGTGAAAGTCAGAGCATGTGGTCCTCTAAAGTATAGTTCTAGATTCTCTTCCAAAAAGGGCAGATGAGTGGTGATAGGAACACAAGGATTCTTTCCCCTTGCAAATGATTGTTATTCTTTTATCATCTCTTCTGACCATTTTCTTTTTCTGTGCTTTGTAGGAAACTGGGTCCCTTGAAGAATCTACAGATGAGTCTGAGGTAAGGTAGTGACTCAGGAGCCCTCGGATTTGTAGCTCACCACGTTGTTCTCTTGAGTTGCGCTGCTTTGCTAAATGCAACATTCGCAGGGGCTGAGGGTGTAAAGCAGGGCCGTAGGTAACTGAGCCTTGGGGAAGAGCTTTTAATATGCCAGTTATCTTAAAAAAGATTAAATGGATTAACTTAAAAATTAAACAAGAAAGGGAACAAAAAGTTTTCATCTGAAACAATATTTTAACTTGAAACATGTTGGCAGTGGGAAAATTGATACAAAGTTTTAGAAATTTATCTCAACACTTTAACATCCCCCTTGCCTGCTTTTTAAAAATAGCCACTGTAGGTTTTATGATGTTTATTCTTTCTTTGTTCTTTTAATGAATGTGACATGTTTATTGGTATAATTTTTGAATCATTGAAATTGGAGTTTGCTTCTTAAAAAGGGAACTACCTTAAAAGTTGTTAGGGTGTTGTGATAAAAATAGTTTCTTAAGGAGAATAATATATAAGGAAGGACTTTAAAAAAATTATTTTCAAGTCTGCATAAGAAATGTTTAAGTGTAAGTTTTTTTTTTTGTTTCTTTTTTTTTGAGACAGAGTTTTACTCTTGTTGCCTAGGCTAGAATGCAATGGTGCAGTCTCAGCTCACTACAACCTCCGTCTCCTGGGTTCAAGTGATTCTTTGTCCTCAGCATCCCAAGTAGCTGGGATTACAGGTGCCCGCCACCATGCCCAGATAGTTTTTGTGTTTTTAGTAGAGACAGGGTTTCACCATGTTGGCCAGGCTGGTCTCCAACCCTTGACCTCAGGTGATCTCCCTACCTCAGCATCCCAAAGTGCTGGGATTATAGACATGAGCCACTGTGCCTGGCCCAAGCATAATGTAATTGGCTTATCAGTTTTCTAGATGGACTCAGAAGAAGTACATTTTTCCTTTTAAT
>NW_012098099.1:1216629-1219544 GCF_000951045.1 Mandrillus leucophaeus
TGGCTCACTTTTGTATCTTTAGTAGAGACAGGGTTTTGCCATGTTGGCCAAGCTGGTGTCAAACTCCTGGCCTCAAGTGATCTACCTGCCTCGGCCTCCCAAAGTGTTGGGATTACAGGCGTGAGCCACTGTGCCTGCCCACAGTAAAGTACCTTAAATCAGATATTTAAAAACTGTATTAGAAATGGACAAAGAAACTAGGAAGTTAGGGAATGAGAGTTGGCCAAACTGAGGAGAGAAATGGAAGGAAAAGATAGTTATTTTAAGGTTGAGGAAAGTGAGACCCAAATGTGGCCTGATTGTCTAATGTCCTACAGCTGATGAGTGGGAGAAAGGGATTCCAACTCTGGGCTCTTTCCATTGTCTTGCTGTCTAGCCTCCAGTGCCTGCTGCTTTGGATAGTGCTAAAGGACTGGAGGTGGACCCTCATTTGTCACTTGGCCATACCTTGTGCTTTTTGTGTAACCTGGGCATAGCACTTACCTCCCGTATTCTTCAGTTTCCTCGTGTGAAAAATGGGGCTTGTTGCTTGCCTTGTATGGTTGCTGTGAAGATTACATATGATTAATATTCATAAAGCATCTTGTATAGAGCCTAGCACATGGGAAGCACTTCCTAGATATTAATGACCTTCAGTTTATATTTTAGATATTGTCATGGTGGCTCATTTTCCAACTTGGTGCTTCAACCGGAGGGCTTAGAGAGATTCCTCCCCCACTTCTCCCCGCCTGACCTCCACACCCCCCGCCGCCACTAGCTCTATGAAAGCAGTTACTCTCCTAGATACTACTGATTCTACGGAGTTTATGGACCAGCAAAGTAGTCAGAATGTTGACAGACCAGGTTTAGGCCTTGTAAGTGTACTAAACCTGTTTGCAGTTGAGCCTTTGAAGACTTTGGAGTTTTTTTACTCAGTTTGAATCACTCTCCAGTTCCAGGAGCAATATTTTGAGACACCACTCAGTCTGCCAGAGAATCCTCCTTCATCCATTTCTTTGTTCTCTATTATCTCTTCTCATTATGTTTTGTAACTGTTAAACTTTTTTTGAAGGACAGGCATTTTCCTTATATAGTTCTACCTTTTCCTTATTCAAGTGCTAGGATAATTTCCATTTCCCTAAAGAATAATGTGTAGTGTTTTCAACCATGTAACAGTTTATATATCATTTTATGAAATGCTGCATTTCATGTAAACTGTGCTTTTATAGTATATCAGGAAGACTTTTAAGTTTATCTGAAGGTCTTATTTTGATATATGTTTGGGAAAAGAATATTGTCTACCTAAAACTGGCCATATGTTTTTCTTTACTCTTGAAAACTGCAACCAAATGAAATGAAATTGTTGAGTTAGTATTATTAATGTAAAGGAAAGTGGTGTATATGCCAATATATAATACTTTAAAAATTTTAATATATTTTGCAATTAAAGTAGAAATGCAAAATCATATTACAACCAAGATAGTTAATATGTCATTTAATAGGATACATAGTTAAGGGTCCTGCATTTACGGTAATAATTGGTTGTTGCAAAATTCTGTAGACTAACTAAACTGGTCCTTCCAGCTAGGATTTTTTGAAAAACATGCAGTGTACTGTTTATTTCACCTTGATATTATGAGCCAGATTATTTCTTAGATGGTGTTTTATTTTGAAGAGCATAACAAAGAAGTACATTATCTTCAAAAGAATTTCACTCCTATTGTGAAGCACTAAGATCTTTTCAATACTTACGGATGATTGCTCTTGTGTAAATGGTAGCATAGTGAGGTGGGAGCACAGAGGAGTGAGTGAGTGGTCAGGAATGGCTTCAGTTGGAATCTTCAAGAGTGAGTATGCCTGGAACCTTGGGAGGAGAGTCTGAGCAGCGAAGCTGGGTGTCTTTGGGAAGGAGGGAATGTATGTGCAGAGACTGAGTCGTGGAAGAGTACGTATGTATGCATGTTCAGCCAACCATGAGGCACTCAATGTGGCTGTAGTGTAGGAGGAGGGTGGGAACAATGAGGCTGGCGAAGGAAATTGGTGTGGTTGTGAAGCCCCTAATGTATCAAACCAGGAAGTGTGGACTTGATTCTGCGGCCATCAGGGAGCCACCCCAAAGCTTGATTGTTGAGGGTAGGGAAGGGTTACTGAGGGTATTGTTGGTGACAGATGAACTGGAAGGAGAGACGATAGCAGGAAGACCATTCGTGAGGTTCTCATGGAAGTCCCCATAAGAGATAGGAGGAATGTAGGGGCCTGGGCAAGGCAGTAGCAGAAGACAAAGAGGAACTGACTCCAAGAAGATGCTTCTTGAGTCCAGTCAATAGGAAATATAGGGTAGTGTGGAAGAGATGAGCCAGATGGGGAGTCAGGAAGATTCTAGTGTCTACTTCAGCCTTGTTACAGGAAAGTGAGTCCAGTCTAAACAGTGAGAGGAAAAAGATGTTCTAATCCTGAATTCTGACCCTAAAGATTGATTTCTTTTTGTTTAGATTATTCTTTTCTTCGAAGTGGTACATTGCAATCCATTGGTGACCTCTTTTATATGGTTTTCTTCAGGCTGAAACAAATAATATGCTTTTGTATTAAATATGTTTTCAAACAAAAGCAAATAATCAAATTAATTTCTGGGATTTTATTTTATTTTTTAAGTCCTACACGTTACTGCTTGTTAGAGGCAGGTCTGAGCCCCCTTTGGAGCAAAGGTGTAATGGAACAAGTATTATGTGAGAAGTCTACACTGATGATGATGATGATTACAAAAATGAACAGTTATTTAGTATGGAAAACAGTGCTGGGCACTTTGGTATGCTCTTTAGGTATCTTAATCTGCTCCGTGACTTGGCCATGATGATCGCTTCTGGTTTACAGATAAAGACACATACTTGAAGTTTTCGGAAACTTGCAAGGCTACCCAGTTGGTAAATGGATTTGGA
>NW_012098099.1:1225909-1230039 GCF_000951045.1 Mandrillus leucophaeus
AATGTAGGGGCCTGGGCAAGGCAGTAGCAGAAGACAAAGAGGAACTGACTCCAAGAAGATGCTTCTTGAGTCCAGTCAATAGGAAATATAGGGTAATGTGGAAGAGATGAGCTAGATGGGGAGTCAGGAAGATTCCAGTGTCTACTTCAGCCTTGTTACAGAAAAGTGAGTCCAGTGTAAACAGTGAGAGGAAAAAGATGTTCTAATCCTGAATTCTGACCCTAAAGATTGATTTCTTTTTGTTTAGATTATTCTTTTCTTCAAAGCGATACATTGCAATCCATTGGTGACCTCTTTTATATGGTTTTCTTCAGGCTGAAACAAATAATATGCTTTTGTATTAAATATGTTTTCAAAGAAAAGCAAATAATCAAATTAATTTCTGGGATTTTATTTTATTTTTTAAGTCCTACAAGTTACTGCTTGTTAGAGGCAGGTCTGAGCCCCCTTTGGAGCAAAGGTGTAATGGAACAAGTATTGTGTGAGAAGTCTACTCTGATGATGATGATTATTACAAAAATGAACAGTTATTTAGTATGGAAAACAGTGCTGGGCACTTTGGTATGCTCTTTAGGTGTCTTAATCTGCCCTGTGACTTGGCCACGATGATCGCTTCTGGTTTACAGATAAAGACACATACTTCAAGTTTTCGGAAACTTGCAAGGCTACCCAGTTGGTAAATGGATTTGGATCCCGTAGTTTGACTCCAGGGCTCCAGTCGCTAGTTATACTGCCTTTAACTTCCTTGTGACTTTCTGGTTTTAGGCCAAACTCTTCTTCTGTGTACCTTTATAGAATTTGACAGGATTAAAAAAAAAATCTTTGGAATTTTCCCTATGTATAAAAATGAAATTTTTGGGTAATATTACAGATTTCGATTTGTTCAACTTGTAGGAAAATATACCAATTTCAGAGTTGCTTTCTATTCTAGAGAATAGAGAATAGTTGATTTATATATAATATTAATTGTTTAATAAAGTTCCTGTTTTACTACACAATATATAATGCTGTTTATTTACAAAACAATTATAAAAATATTTATAAAATAATGTTAACTATAAGTGAGACCTCCTTAAAAGTACTCATTTCCATATTTAGAAATTTAGCTATAAGAGCATTCATTTCTTTGTATAATACAAAAATTTGGAAACAGGTTAAATATCCAGAAATAAGAAATTGATTAATAAAGGTTTATTCATATAATCCATATAATGGATTGTTATTCTGCCACTAACTTGATTAATGGCATTAATATTTAAGTAAAGAAAATATTCATATGTCCTTTTTCATGCTATCTTTATAATTTAAAAAGCTTTTTATAAAAATGCCATTAAGAACAGGAGTTGACAGGTGTTTTCTGTAGAGTTCTAGGTAGTAAATATTTCAAAGCTTTGCAGACAGAGGCAATATGGCACATATTATGTAGGTATGTAACTGTAGAAGTGTAAACATCATGCTTCGTTTACGGGCTGTACAAAAACGATGCTTGACTGGAATTGATCTGCAGGCTGTAGTTTGCTGATTCCCGATTTAGGATGTGTACTGGTTTCTCTCCATCCCACAAAATCCATATATAAGCAAAGGAAAAAAGCATACAAGACCATATTATCAGTGGGACATGTGCTTTTTATGTTATTTACTATCATTATCTAAATTTTCATTTTCTAAATTTTCTATAATAAATATGCATCACTTATATACTTAGCAAAATAACTTTTTTTTTTTTTAGCAAAACATATTCATCTTTATACATATTATAGGTGTCTTCTGTATTGATGTTTGGGTTGCAGAGCTATGGAACCCAGAATGAAATGGTATGTCTTTCCTTGCCCGTCTCAAACTCTCTAACAAGGGAGTTAGGAGAAAGATTTGGTTTATTTCTTAGCCAATTTTATTGTATTCAAGATTTTCTGTTAATATAAAGCCAAATTTGTTTGTTGTTTTACTACCCTTTTTTTCCTTGAGATATTAAGTTAAAAAAATCATTTTGAAATAACTGTATATTCACATGTAGTTAAGAAATAACACAGAGGTGGGAGGTCAAGGCGGGAGGATCACTTGAGGCCAGGAGTTTGAGACCAGCTGGGGCAGCACAGTGAGACCCTGTCTCTACAAAAAATTTAAAAATTCACTTGCCTGTAGTCCTGGTTACTTGGGAGGCTGACGTGGGAGGATCACTTGAGCTCAGGAGGTTGAGGCTGCATTGAACCACGATTATGCCACTGCACTCCAGACTGGACAGCAGAGCAAGACCCTATCTCTAAAAGAAAAAAAAAAAGGAGGAAAAACACAAAGATATTCTGAATACCCTTCACCCACTTTCCAAAGGGTAACATCTTACATAACTCTAGTATAATATCACACCAGGAAGTTGATACTGATACAAGGCACAGACCTTATTTGGATTTCACCCGTATTACATGCACTCATTTGTGTGTGCATGAGTTTGTGTGTACTTAGTTCTGTGCAGTTTTGTCATGGGAAGATTCATGTAGCCACCACTCCACTGCTGTGAAAATACAGGACAGTTTCATCACAAGGTTCCCTGTGCTCTCTTTTTGTCGTCACAGCCACTCCTTGCCGCATGTCCAACTCCTGGCAACTAGTAATCTGTTCTCCATCTGTATAATTTTGTCATGTTATACATACTATATGCATCAAACCATATAGAGTGTAACCTTTGGAAATTGGCTTTTTTTGGGGCTCTGCTAGTCTTTTAACTAGTTGTAGGTAGACCACTCACATTTAAAGTAATGATATGTTAAGGCGTAAGTCTGCCATTTTTTGGTTTTCTGTCTGTCTCCTCCGTTTTTCATTTCTCTTGTTTCTCTTTCCTTTCTTTCCTGTGCATTACTTGAGCATGTTTTAGGATTCCATCTTAATTTATAATATTTTTTAGTTACTTTGTATAATTTTCCTAGTGGTTACTCTAGGTATTGAAATATATGTACACAACTTATCACAGTCTACTGGTGTCCACAACATTTTGCCACTTCCAGTGAAGTGTGGAAACCTTACTTCCATTTAGTCCCTTTACCCTCCTTGCTTTTTAAGTGCAATTGTTTAAATATTTACTTTACGTACTTTGAGCGCCACATCAGTTGGTATTGTATTTTTTGGCTCCAACTATCAAATGTCGTTTAAGAAACTCATGAAAAGAATAATCTATTATATTTACCCCTATTTTCACTCATCTCTGTGTTCTCTTCTCCTTTTTGAAGTTCTAAGCCCTTTTTTCTGTTATCGTCTATCTCCTATCTTCTCTTCCTTTCTGTATAGAAAACTCCCATTAGCTACTCTTTAAGGATAGGCTTGCAAGTGACAAATTCTTAGTAATTTGAAATTTTTTAATATGAGAGTACCCTTTATCTTCTCTTCAGTTTTGAGGTGGTTTTTGTTTTTGTTTTGTTTTGTTTTGTTTTTTAACCAGATACAGCATTTGTGGTTGGCAATTCTTTTCTTTAAGGACATAAGGTATGTTGTGCCACTTCCCTCTGGCTTCTGTCATTTCAAGTGAGAAATCCATTTTCATTTGAATTGGTGCTTCCCATAAGTAATGTGCTGTTTCCCTAGCTGTTTTCAAGATTTTTTTTTTAACTTTAGTGTTTACAAGTTTAATTATAAGGTCTTTGGGCATAAGTTTCTTTTATTTTTCTTATTTGGGGTTTGCTCAGCTTCTGAGATCTGTATGTTTATGCCCTTCACTAAATTGTGAAAATTTTCAACCATTTTTTCTCCAAATACTTTTTCAGTCCTACTCACTCTCCCTGTGGAACTGTGATAACATGAATGTTGGCCCTTTTGTTATTTTTTTCACAGGCCCCTGATAAATTCTTTTTTTTTTAATTATACTTTAAGTTCTGGGTTACATGTGCAGAACATGCAGTTTTGCTACATAGATATACAAGAGCCATGGTGGTTTGCTGCACCCATCAACCTGTCACCTACATTAGTTATTTCTCCTAATGTTATCCCTCCCCTAGTCCCCCACCCCGCACAGGCCCCAGTGTGTGATGTTCCCCTCTCTGTGTCCATGTTTCTCATTGTTCAACTCCCGCTTATGAGTGAGAACATGCGTGTTTGGTTTTCTGATCTTGTGATAGCTTGCTGGGAATGATGGTTTCCTGCTT
>NW_012098099.1:1230089-1231422 GCF_000951045.1 Mandrillus leucophaeus
TTCATATCCTTTGCCCATTTTTTTGATGAGGTTGTTTGCTTTTTTCTTGTAAGTTTAAGTTCTTTGTAGATTCTGGATATTAACCCTTTGTCAGATGGATAGATTGCAAAAATTTTCTCCCATTCTATAGATTGCCTATTCACTCTGATGATAGTTTCTTTTGCTGTGCAGAAGCTCTTTAGTTTAATTAGATCCCGTTTGTCAAGTTTGGCTTTTGTTGCCATTGCTTTTGATGTTTTAGACATAAAGTCTTTGCCCATGCCTGTATCCTGAATGGTATTGCCCAGGTTTTCTTTTAGGATCTTTATGGTCCTAGGTCTTATGTTTAAGTCTTTGATCCATCTTGAGTTAATTTTTATATAAGGTGTAAGGAAGGGGTCCAAGTTTCAGTTTTCTGCATATGGCTAGCCAGTTTTCCCAAAACTATTTATTAATTAGGGAATATTTTCCCCATTGCTTGTTTTTGGCAGGTTTGTCAAATATCAGATGGTGGTAGATGTGTGGTATTATTTCTAAGGCTTCCATTCTGTTCCATTGGTCTATATATCTGTTTTGGTATCAGTACCATGCTGTTTCGGTTACTGTAGCCTCGTAGTAAAGTTTGAAGTCAGGCAGCGTAATGCCTCCAGCTTTGTTCTTCTTGCCTAGGATTGTCTTGGCTATGCAGGCTCTTTTTTGGTTCCATATGAAGTTTAAATTAGTTTTTTCCAATTCTGCGAAGAAAGTCAGTGGTAGCTGGATGGGAATAGCATTGAATCTATAAATTACTTTGGGCAGTAAGGCCATTTTCACGATATTGATTCCTCCTATCCATGAGCATGGAATGTTTTTCTATTTGTTTGTGTCCTCTCTTATTTCCTTAAGCAGTTGTTTGTGGTTCTCCTTGAAGAGGTCCTTCACATCCCTTGTAAGTTGTATTCCTAGGTATTTTACTCTTAGTAGCAATTGTGAATGGGAGTTCACTCATGATTTGGCTGTTTGTCTGTTCTTGGTGTATAGGAATGGTTGTGATTTTTGCATATTGATTTTGTATCCTGAGACTTTCCTGAAGTTGCCTATGAGCTTAAGGAGATTTTGGGCTGAGACAATGGGATTTTCTAAATATACAGTCATGTCATCTGCAAACAGAGACAATTTGGCTTCTTCTCTTCCTATTTGAATACCCTTTATTTCCTTCTCTTGCCTGATTGCCCCAGCCAGAACTTTCAATACTGTTTTGAATAGAAGTGGTGAGAGAGGGCATCCTTGTCTTGTGCCGGTTTTCAAAGGGAATGCTTCCAGTTTTTGCCCATTCAGTATGATATTGGCTGTGAGTTTGTCATAAATAGCTCTT
>NW_012098099.1:1233992-1240323 GCF_000951045.1 Mandrillus leucophaeus
CAGCATTTGCTTGTCTGTAAAGGATTTTATTTCTCCTTCACTTATGAAGCTTAGTTTGGCTGGATATGAAATTCTGGGTTGAAAATTCTTTTCTTAAAGAATGTTGAATATTGGCCCCCACTCTATTCTGGCTTGTAGGGTTTCTGCCGAGAGATCTGCTGTTAGTCTGATGGGCTTCCCTTTTTGGGTGACCTGACCTTTCTCTCTGTTTGCCCATAACATTTTTTCCTTCATTTCATACTTGGTGAATCGGTTAATTATGTGTCTTGGGGTTGCTCTTCTCGAGGAGTATCTTTGTGGTGTTCTCTGTATTTCCTGAATGTGAATGTTGGCCTGTCTTGCTAGGTCGGGGAAATTCTCCTGGATAATATCCTGAAGAGTGTTTTCTAACTTAGTTCCATTCTCCTTGCGACTTTCAGGTACACCAATCAAATGTAGATTTGGTCTTTTCACATAGTCCCATATTTCTTGGAGGCTTTTTTTTTTTTTTCACTCTTTTTTCTCTAATCTTGTCTTCTTACTTTATTTCATTAATTTGATCTTCAATCACTGATATCCTTTCTTCCACTTCATTGAATCAGCTATTGAAGCTTGTGTATGCTTCACGAAGTTCTCATACTGTGGTTTTCAGCTCCATCAGGTCATTTAAGTTCTTCTCTACACTGGTTGTTCTAGTTAGCCATTTGTCTAACCTTTATTGAAGGTTTTTTAGCTTACCTGTGATGGGTTAAAACATGCTCCTTTAGTTTGGAGAAGTTTGTTATTACCGACCTTCTGAAGCCTACTTCTGTCAACTTGTCAAACTCATTCTCTGTCCAGTTTTATTCACTTGCTGGCGAGGAGTTGTGTTCCTTTGGAGGAGAAGAGGTGTTCTGGTTTTTGAAATTTTCTGCCTTTCTGCTCTGGTTTCTCCCCATCTTTGTGGTTTTATCTACCTTTGGTCTTTGATGTTGGTGACCTACGTATGGGGTTTTGGTGTGGATGTCCTTTTTGTTGATGTTGTTGCTATTCCTTTCTGTTTGTTAGTTTTCCTTCTAACCAACAGGCTAGTTAACAGGAAAGGTTAACTCAGCTGCAGGTCTGTTGGCGTTTGCTGGAGGTCTACTCCAGACCCTGTTTGCCCAGGTATCACCAGCAGAGGCTGCAGAACAGCAAATATTTCTTCCTGATCCTCCCTCTGGAAGCTTTGTCCCAGAGGGGCACCTGCCTGTATGAGGTGTCTTTTGGCCCCTACTGGGAGGTGTCTCCCAGTCAGGCTACCCAGGGGTCAGAGACTCACTTGAGGAGGCAGTCTGTCCGTTATTGGAGCTCGAATGCCATGCTAGGAGAACCATTGCTCCCATAGAGCTGTCAGGCAGGGACATTTAAGTCTGGAGAAGCTGTCTGCTGCCTTTTGTTCAGATATACCCTGCCCCCAGAGGTGGAATCTAGAAAGGCAGTAGGCCTTACTGAACTGCAGTGGGTTCTGCCCAGTTCGAGCTTCCCTGCTGCTTTGTTTACACTGTGAGCATAGAACCGCCTACTCAAGCCTCAGTAATGGCAGACGTCCCTCCCCCCACCAAGCTCCCGCATCCCAGGTCAATCTCAGACTTCTGCGTTACCAGCGAGAAAAGCTCCATGGGCGTAGTACCCACTGAGCCAGGCACGGGAGGGGATCTCCTTGTCTGCTGGTTGCGAAGACCATGGGAAAAGCGCAGTATTTGGGCAGGATTATGCCGTTCCTCCAGGTACAGTCACTCACGACTTCCATTGGCTAGGAAAGGGAAATCCCCCAACCCCTTTTGCTTCCTGGGTGAGGTGACGCCCCACCCTTCTTCTGCTTACCCTCCATGGGCTGCACCCACTGTCCAACCAGTCCCAATGAGATGAACCAGGTGTCTCAGTTGGAAACGCAGAAATCACACATCTTCTGCGTTGATCTCGCTGGGAGCTGTAGACTGGAGCTGTTCCTGTTTGGCCATCTTGGAAGTGTGGACCCTTCATTTTTAAAAGCTGGTTTTCTCTCTCTCATTCAGAGGGTATGCATTCTCTTGATCTATCCTCAGATTCAGTGGTTCTGTCCTGAGTCATCTCCACACTGCTATTGAGCCCATCCAGCGAGTTATGTCTTTTGGTTATTGTATTTTCTAGTTCTAAAATTTTCCTTTTTTAAAAAAAAAATCTATTTCTTTGCTGAGATGTCCTATTGTTTCATTTGCTTCAAGAGAATTTATAACTACAACAATTTTCTAATGGCTACTTTGATATTTCCAACACTGGATTCGTCTCATGGTAAACATTTTAATGCAAGACAATATTTAAATCATGAAGAATCAATTGCTTCAATATTTCCTATATGCCTCATGTTGTGCTGAGTGCTTTATGTGGATTATCTCATTTAATATGGACCACAGTCCTATCAGGTAGTATATTTGGTGGGAGAGGCTGGTTATGCTTAAGTAACAGACAGTTTCTAAATTGTAGTATCTTAACACAACATTTATTTCTAAGTAGAATTAGTAGTGCAGGGAAAGGAAATTGAGCCATAAATAATATAGAAATGTGATCATTTTCTGTAGTTTTTTTTCTATTTATGGAACATAAACAGTGTGCTATGGAATACATTGGTGATAGAACTGGAGACTAAAGCAGGTCTGCTTCATGGAGATAAGTATTTTTTTTCTTTTAAATCCTGCATCTTGGCAGATCACGAGGTCAGGAGATCAAGACCGTGCTGGCTAATATGGTGAAACCCCGTCTCTACTAAAAATGTAAAAAATTAGTCGGTTGTGGTGGCATGTGCCTGTAATCCCAGCTACTCGGGAGACTGAGGCAGGGGAATTGCCTGAACCTGGGAGGTGGAGGGTGCAGTGAGCCGAGATTGCGCCACTGCACTCCAGCCTGCACGACAGAGTGAGACTCCGTCTCAAAAAACAAAACAAAACAAAAACAAAAACAAAATCCTGTGTCTCTGAATAGGTTCTTGGTGTATTATATATTTATAAGTATATCCCACCTTTCTCAGAAGAGTTTAGAGTATTGTACAAAGAACTTTGCTATACAAACATCAAGTTATTAGCCTAACATTTCAAGATTACAGTTGAACAGCAGAGAGAAAAATAAGAAGGGAAAAAACAGGCTAAAGAGGAGTGTCAGGGAAAGAGAAGAGCACCAAATAGCAAGTGAAATGTTTTGAGGTCTGTTTCGTACCAGATGAGGGTTCCAGAGACCTTTGATTTGTGAACGCAACTGAATAGCTAAACTAGGCTTATTCTGCCTATAGTTTGTTCCATTGAAGCAAAGATTGTATGTGCGTTTTATTACTCAGAGCCCAGGCCAAGGCAGGTAATTACAGAACAGTTAATTGGTGTAGGCCAGGTGCAGTGGCTTACACTTGTAATCACAGCACATTGGGAACCTGAGGTGGGAGCATTGCTTGAGGTCAGGAGTTCAAGACCAGCCTGGGTAACATAGTGATCCTTCCTCTCTACAAAAAAAGCAAATTAAAAAATATATATATTGTGTCACCTCTGTCTTTACAATTTTTGTTAACATTATTAAATAAGCATTGCCTTATTTACTAAACATTATAAATATATAACATTATTAAATAAGCATTTAATAACATATTAAATAAGCGTTGCCCCCTAAACAGATGTGTATTTAGTTCTGGTTTAATTCTTCCAAATACCAGTTAGGAGTTCTTAAATATGTTAGATATATAAATTTTAATAAAACCAAGTGGACTGACAAATACTTGAAATTATTAAAATAAACCTGTATGCTATTTAGTTGAATGAGAAATTAATTTTAAAATAAAATGCAATTTCTAGGTGTATCAGCCACAAAGAGAGTTCTTTTTCAGTTTTATTAAAATGAAAACCAGTCATTGTGAGAAATCAGGAGATAGCTTTTTAAATCAGGAAATGTATCACACAAAAGTCATTTATTTATCTCACCTGGTGGGTAGAACATTTATGAATCATTTATTGAAAATTAAATTGATTCTTTATGTGTATTAATTTTAATAAACAGATTTATGGCAACTAGTAACAAAAATGGTAATGCACCCTGTTATGAGATTGATTGCTGAGAAAAATGAAGCATAGGGTTATAGTGTCCACATAGCTTCCACATAGCACTTGGCTAATAAACTTGATCTTTCATTTAATGAGCTATTAATATTAACAGGTTCTGCTGATTATTGCGTCATTCAGGCATGGATAAACATTCCCTTTGAAGCATATATTGTAAAAATTATATGTTTGAAAACTTAGTAGATACTTTCTGGGGGCAAGATTTTTGAATCTTTATTACTGCCCTTTCTTAGAGATTGAAGAAATGAAAACAAGTCCCCTAGTATAATATATATTTGAGCAGAATTTATAATTTCACTACCTAGAAGAAAATTTATTTTAGGCAGTCCAAGATTGACTGGTTGATCATTTTATTCATTCAACAAATATTTATTGATGACTTTTATATCTTGGATGCTGGGATACACAAGTATTTCATGAGGAAGGGAGACAGTAAACAAAAAAACTTAAATATGTAATAAACCAAGTGAAATAACACTAGGTAAGGGGGCTACGGAGTGGTCTGAGGAGTTGTTGTTTTATGCTGGGTGGTTAGGGAAGGCCTGTCTGTTCAGGTGACATTTGAGTAAATATCTGAGGAAAAAGTCTCATAGGTAGAAGGAAGAGCAGACGCTGTGCCCAGAGGTAGAGGTCATGCTGGGTGTCTTCTAGAATGTGAATGTGGCTGGAGCAGAGTGGTGGGAAATGGTGTCCAAGAAGTAATGGGCAGCTAAGAATGTTGACCCTACAGGTCAATTTCTTGTTTTTGTTGTTTTATTTTTTGTTTGTTTTTGAGAAAGAGTCTCACTCCGTCCTCCAGGCTGGAGTACAGTGGCCGATCGTGGCTCACTGCAACCTCCGCCTCCTGTGTTCAAGTGATTCTCCTGCCTCAGCCTCCTGAGTAGCTAGGACTACAGGTGTATGTGACCATGTCCAGCTAATTTTTGTAGAAGTAGAGATGGAGTTTCACCATGTTGGCCAGGCTGGTCTCAAACTCCTGACCTCAAGTAATCCGTCTGCCTCGGCCTCCCAAAGTGCTGGAATTACAGGAATGAGCCACTGCGCCCGGCCCTTGTCTTTGTTTTTTACTGTAAGCTTTGTTTTAGTAGGATCACTCTGGATGCTGTTTTAAAAAATGTCTAAGGAGGGTAATAAGTAGGAATAGGGGAGACCAGTGGGGAGGCTTTGTTAAAACTCTGGGCTAGAGGCGATGAAGGCTGTAGTTGCTTTTTGTTGTTAAAGTATAGCCAGTAGATTTCCTGACTAAAATGTGGGTGTGTAAGGGAAAGGGAACAGTCAAGGATGAGCAGTTGGAACGACGGGGTTGCTGTAACTGAGGTAGGGGAGGACTCTGGCTAGAGTTAGTTTTGGTGCTCAGGGTGAAGGCGGTGGTGGCAGGGTAGGTTGGAAGTTCTACTTTGCATATTTTGAGTTGGAGATGTCAGTTAGACATCCAAGTGGAATTGTCTAATAGACCTGAAAAAGAGTAGTTCAGATCTGGACTGGAGGCAGGAATTTGTGACTCAGTATTTAGATGGTATTCAAAACCATGAAACTGGATGAGATCATTTAGGATATGAGGACAGATAAAGAGGCCTGATGCCTGGACCCTGAGGGGTGCTACCACATTTTAGAGATCTGGTAGATGAAGGGAAATCAGCAAAGGAAACAGAGAAGAGGTAACCAGTGAGGTAGGAAGAGAACCAGGAGAGAGTGGTGCCCCAGAAGCCAAGGGAGGAACACATCTCTGGATGAAGGGCACCATCATTGTGTCAAATGCTGCTGAGAGGAGGAATGAGATGAGGTCTAGGGATTCACTGCTGGATCTGCAAAAGTGAGGCCACTGGTGATTCTAAGAGCAGTTGTGGTGACCTGTGATGGTGGGCCTTGACTGGAAGGAGCTCAGGAGAGATTGAGTTGGCACAATGTCTTTGAGGTGCCCTGAGAAATTCTTGTACTGTGTATTAAAAAATGGTGCAATCTAGAATGCTTGTATGGGACACGTTTGTTGAGTGACTGTTAAAGGAGATAGTGTGTATTTGGCACCTTGTCTGGCATTAAAAGGTATTCAGAAAGCATGCTGCTGCTATTTTATTATTTTTTGTCCATATATATGCCAGGCACTTTCATGAGGGTAGGGACCCTGTCCCCAGTATCTGGTAGAACTGCTTGTCAGTGAATAAATGAATTGATTTTATTAATTCTCTCAACAATTATGTCAAGCTGGTGTGGCGTCCTTATTTTGGAGTTGGTGAAACTAGGGCTTTGAGAAGGCC
>NW_012098099.1:1240373-1256278 GCF_000951045.1 Mandrillus leucophaeus
GCTCACTGCAACCTCCGCCTCCTGTGTTCAAGTGATTCTCCTGCCTCAGCCTCCTGAGTAGCTAGGACTACAGGTGTATGTGACCATGTCCAGCTAATTTTTGTAGAAGTAGAGATGGAGTTTCACCATGTTGGCCAGGCTGGTCTCAAACTCCTGACCTCAAGTAATCCGTCTGCCTCGGCCTCCCAAAGTGCTGGAATTACAGGAATGAGCCACTGCGCCCGGCCCTTGTCTTTGTTTTTTACTGTAAGCTTTGTTTTAGTAGGATCACTCTGGATGCTGTTTTAAAAAATGTCTAAGGAGGGTAATAAGTAGGAATAGGGGAGACCAGTGGGGAGGCTTTGTTAAAACTCTGGGCTAGAGGCGATGAAGGCTGTAGTTGCTTTTTGTTGTTAAAGTATAGCCAGTAGATTTCCTGACTAAAATGTGGGTGTGTAAGGGAAAGGGAACAGTCAAGGATGAGCAGTTGGAACGACGGGGTTGCTGTAACTGAGGTAGGGGAGGACTCTGGCTAGAGTTAGTTTTGGTGCTCAGGGTGAAGGCGGTGGTGGCAGGGTAGGTTGGAAGTTCTACTTTGCATATTTTGAGTTGGAGATGTCAGTTAGACATCCAAGTGGAATTGTCTAATAGACCTGAAAAAGAGTAGTTCAGATCTGGACTGGAGGCAGGAATTTGTGACTCAGTATTTAGATGGTATTCAAAACCATGAAACTGGATGAGATCATTTAGGATATGAGGACAGATAAAGAGGCCTGATGCCTGGACCCTGAGGGGTGCTACCACATTTTAGAGATCTGGTAGATGAAGGGAAATCAGCAAAGGAAACAGAGAAGAGGTAACCAGTGAGGTAGGAAGAGAACCAGGAGAGAGTGGTGCCCCAGAAGCCAAGGGAGGAACACATCTCTGGATGAAGGGCACCATCATTGTGTCAAATGCTGCTGAGAGGAGGAATGAGATGAGGTCTAGGGATTCACTGCTGGATCTGCAAAAGTGAGGCCACTGGTGATTCTAAGAGCAGTTGTGGTGACCTGTGATGGTGGGCCTTGACTGGAAGGAGCTCAGGAGAGATTGAGTTGGCACAATGTCTTTGAGGTGCCCTGAGAAATTCTTGTACTGTGTATTAAAAAATGGTGCAATCTAGAATGCTTGTATGGGACACGTTTGTTGAGTGACTGTTAAAGGAGATAGTGTGTATTTGGCACCTTGTCTGGCATTAAAAGGTATTCAGAAAGCATGCTGCTGCTATTTTATTATTTTTTGTCCATATATATGCCAGGCACTTTCATGAGGGTAGGGACCCTGTCCCCAGTATCTGGTAGAACTGCTTGTCAGTGAATAAATGAATTGATTTTATTAATTCTCTCAACAATTATGTCAAGCTGGTGTGGCGTCCTTATTTTGGAGTTGGTGAAACTAGGGCTTTGAGAAGGCCTTTGTCAAACAGAAACAAGGACCACTCCTTGCCTCCTGACTCAACCCGAGAATTGTTTTATCCCATGCCGTGTCCTCACAGGGATCAATATTTAATTTAGGAGCAAGCAAATGAGAAGTTTTTTTATTTAGCTTTGGATTTGGCTCAGGGTTTCCAACTCTTTCGCTCACCATCATTTTTATCCTCTCTGATCCTTGTATTATTCTCCGTAACAGGCAGAATAATGGTTCCCCAAAGATGTCTACATCCTAATCCCTGGAACCTGTAAATATGTCGTGTTACACAGCAAGGGAGAATTAAGGTTGCTAATCAGCTGACTTGAGAGTGAGATTATCTGGGCAGGACCAGTGTAATCCTAAGGGTCTTTATAAATGGAAGAGGGAGGCAGGAGAAAAGGCTGTGATGTGGTAACGATTGAACCTGCCTTTGCTAGCTGTAAACGGGGAAGAAGGGCCCACAGCCAAGGATTGCCGGCGCTTTGGGAAACTGGAAAAGGAGAGGAAAGGGATTCTCCCCCCAGTTTCCAGGGGAGGGCAGCACTGCTGACACCCTGATTTTAGCCCAGTCAGATCTGTGTCGGACTTCTAACCTACAGCATTGTACGATAACAAATTTGTGTTGTTTCACACTAAGTTTGTGATTTTTTTTTACAGCAGTGATAGGAAACTAATACAGTAAATAATTTGATTGAATGACCTTGTCTCCTTAACACTTTTCATTAGGCTGCATTTCAGAGTTTTGGGAGTCAAATACAGCAAGGAAAACATACAGAAAATGGTTGTGACGGAACTGCTAATACTGTGGGGAACTGTATTTATAAAAATGTGTCTTTTCTGATGATCGTTCAAGAGTGTGTTTAAATGATCATTTCACCTGACAATTAGGACCTGATTCTATGCTGTCAAGGCTTTAAGGCATTCCTGTCTCTGCAGGCTCAAGGAATGCTATAACAAATCTAAATAACACGAAGGCTTCTTTCATCCATGAGCTATTTCAGTTTCAGTGCAGCCGTTTTTAAATACAGAGATTCACAGGCATCCATGTCATCACAGTCGTTTACTTTAGAATATGACTGTTTTCCCCAAAGACCTTGGTAGATTAAATACGTCTCTCAGAATCGTATCAGGGAGGGATGGAAGTGGGGAAACCTCTGATAGAGCTTAAGGATTTAGTCTGTTGTCATCATTTCCATCACCAGTGTTTGGGCAGTTTTGAGGGATTTGGGCTGTAATGGGCTACTTTTAGTCCTTACAGGCATCCAGGAGAGGTTCTTGGCTTAAATAGGAGATGGTAGTATTTCCTTTTACATTCCTAATAACAAGATTCACACTTAGATGTGTGTGAAAAAAAATTTTTTTTAAATGATGTGGTAAAACAAAAAGTAATGTATCTTCATCTTTTAATAGTTTAAAACAATGAGGTAATTAGATGAGAAGTGTTACTGTTTGGTTTTATGGTCTCGTCATGTGATAGGAAGTAACTTAGAAGGGAGGCTATGAGTTCTGCAGTGTGAAGTTGGGGTTGTAATACACCTCATGGCCGTATTTTTAGTATTTGACATTCACTGGGTATTACGAGATACTGGGCTTTGTGCTTGATGTACATTTATTACGTTTAATTCTTACAAAAATCCTCTGAGGTCCAGGTTATCATTTCCCTTTCACAGAAGGCAAGGTAACTGAGGTTTTAAGTAACTTGTACAGTGTATATGCACTGCATATGGTAGAACTGGCAAAATAAAAATTTTAGTTTATTTTGTGAGTGGCTCTTGATTATAAATTTCAGTAGGAATTTGGATAATTCTCTCCTTTTTTCTTAAAAAAAAAAATGGCATTAGTGACCTTTATTAAGATACTTGATTGTCCTTATATCTCATACCTTTTTCAGCAGGGGTCTCCTACCCGCCGGTCCATGTGCGCAGCAAGGGAGCAAGCATTACCACCTGAGATCCATCTCCTGTCAGATCAGCTGCAGCATTAGATTCTCACAGGAGCATGAACCATACTGTGATCTGTGCATGCAAAGGATCTAGGTTGCACTCCTTATGAGAATCTAATGCCTGATGATCTGAGGTGGAACAGTTTCATCCTCAAACCAAGACCATCACCACCACCCCTACCCTGGTGGAAAAATTGTCTTCTACGAAACCAGTCCCTGGTGCTCAGAAGGTTGGGGACCACTGTCTTATAGCAGCTTCTGGATTTTTTTTTCCTGTTGTTTGAATACTTCCTCCAAAAATACGATTTAGTGTGGGAATTTGTGAGATGATTCTTCTGAGCCTTCATGAAGTGCACTTTGGGTTAATCCACAGAGGAAGCAGACCCTAACAACCATCTCTGCTTGTTAGGAGGAAGGGAGAAAATGGAGGAGTGAATGCAGCTGGCCAGTCCTCACCCCTGTGAAGCTGGGCTGTTGCTGCCCATTTCTGTAGTGAAGGGGGCAGCAAAACCAGGCACACTGGGGAGAGGCCTTTGCTGGATCTGCCAGCTTTCCTTGACCCTCATCCTCACTGTTGCCCCTGGCTCCCCACTGTGGGTCGTTTCAGTGCCTCCATAGTTTCTTACTTGGGCGTGTTCATTTCTGGAATCTCTCTTTCCTCTCATTTTTATCATGTCTTCAGGGCTGAGTTGGGGGTAGGAGACCAGCAGCGCAGGTCAGCTCTCTGTCTTGGCAGAAGCTGTATTGTGTTCTTTCTCATCATACTGTCTTCAAATAAGACTATACCAATAAGGATCTATTTGTTATGTTTTCCATTTTCTTGTCTTTTGCCTTGGCTAAAACTTCTAAATTGGTTTTGAAAAAAGCAGAAGTGATTGTTGGCACCTGTGCATTGTTTCCTGCTCATGATGGGAATGTTTCTCTTACTTCTTGTTCTGTATCATGTTGACTTCTGATTTCATACGGTCATTCTTGGCTCTTCATTCTTAGCTCTTTGGTAAAGAAACTTTTTTATTTACTGAAAGCTTTTTTAAGATCAGAAACAAGTGTTGAACTTTATAAATGCTGTCTGCAGTGTCTGTCAAGATGGCCCTGTGTTTTTTTTTTCTCTGACTTACCAAATGACGTCAGATTTCCTAATGTTCAGTCTTTGTGTTTTTGCAATATTTGATCTTCAGTGTTTTCTATTAATATATGCTGGGTTTGATTTATGATATTTAGACTTTCTACATTTAAATTCCTACATGAGATGACAAAATTATATGTATATTTTTTGTTGTTTTTGGTGTACTCTTTGGGAGTTTTGATATCAGGGTTACCAAAATGAATTTGTAAGTTTTTATATTTCCCTCTTATGGGGCAGCTTAAATAAGTTGGGAATTTTCCATTCTTTGAAGATTTTTAATAGAACTTGCTTAGCACTAGAACAGTCTGAGCCATGTACCTTTCTGCATGAGATAGATAGTACTTTAATGGCTTTTATTCTCTCACTGTTTGTTTGTGTGTGTCATATTCAATTTGTCTTTAAAAGGTACTAATGCTTGGACTTACTAATTTTTTTTCTCTGGTTTATTAATTCATTTTAGCTTTACTTTTGTTAGTTTTCTCTGGTGCCTGCAGTGCCCACCTTCCTGCTATTAGAGGTCCTTTGGTCCTGCACTGCTTAAGGCTGGACTCCCAGACCACGGAGGGCACTGCCCAGGTGATAGAGGTTTAGAGTCTCAGCCTGTGGAAGAAAGATGTAGAAAGATGGTGGTCAGGGCTAAAATGTGTGAGGATTGGAGATACAGTGGGCAGAGGCTACAAGCATAGTTCTCCTTCTGGAAAAGAGTAGCTAAGGGGTAGGACAGGGGTCAGTTCTGTGAGGCTGGGGCAGACTCAGCCCCAGTCTTGGGCACAGAGGGTTGGTGAGAGAACTAGAAATCATCTGAATACCTTTCGCTCAGGTGGGTTATGTTTCTGGAAACAAATCAGGATATGTCAGGAATTTAGAGTCAACCAATGTGTCAGTTTCTCCTTGATTTTGGTAATCATTTTAATGCTTACTGCTATAGTGAGTTTTTGTCTGATTTTTCTGGGAAATTATTGAGAAACTGGAAGAGGCTTTGATAGGGGTGGTTAGCAAGATGCTTCTTTGCACTTGGCTTATGGGATGTGCAATTGGAAATGCTTGAGAGGTATTTAATCTTCTCTCAAACAAGATAATTTGAAGAACTTCAGCATTGTCCTTTTTCGTATAACAACATAGATTTATTAGAAATAAGTGTTAAGTTTTTCCGACAACTGAGTTTGAAGGACTTCTATTTGCTTCTACTGCTAGAAGATGGTATAGTTCCACTTCTGTAAATTTTCTATAATTCTAGTTTACAGTATTGCAAAATTGCCAGCCCTTTCCTTCTGTTTGGTGCCTCTACCTCCTTACTCCCCCTTTTACCCCTCCCTCTCTGTGTCTGCGAAGTAACACATAGTTTAGATGATCTCTGAGGTTCCTTTGGTTAATATTCTATGATTTGGATTTTCCTGTGTGGAAATCTAAATGAGAATGTCTTAGAAAAGCTGCTTACCAAACCTGGTCTGCTGTTACTACATACGTTTGTTTTCACTGGTCTTTATTAGGTACCCACAGTTCTGTTAGGTGAAGTTCAGAACAATGAAAAGGCATAAACTCTGCTTCCAAGGATCTTGTGATCACTAAGGGATTTTGGCAAGAAAGGAAAAGAGGGTTATGTTGGCTTTAGTGGCGGAAATTGTCCACCTGAATGGCATAGCTTGAAGATTGGTGAGGTTATTCCATATGGCTAGAAGGAAATGAAAAGCTTATTTGCTTTTCTCATTTTTTCCCCTTTTCTATATATTCTTATCGCTTTCCCAATATAAACTAAATGATGGGAGTTGATCCTGTTTATGGTATGTGGCTTAGGGCATGGGAACCTTCACCTTATTTTTTCCTCCTTGAATTGAACATGAAATTCTAATACTACAGGGCACAGGAGAGACCAGGGTTTATGAAGACTGCATATCTTGTGAATCTTAAGTAGAGCTCCTCAATTATTAGGGGCTCAACTTTTTCTCAGTTTTCTGGTCACTGTGTTACGGTAAAGGAAAGCAGCTTTGAGAGATAAAAATCTTAGCTCAGTGGATATAAAGTGTTGAAGAGGATGTTGAACCATTTATTTTTATAATAAATATGTTTGTTTTAGAAAATTTAGAAAATATTGGCACTAGCTCACAACAGTGATTTTTTCATTTGCTATCTTCAATAGTTACAGCAAGCCAGTGATGTGATTTCTATGATCATCCCTATTCTACAGAGGAAGAAACTGACCTTAGGGAAATTACCATTTTGGTTTTTATTCTTCTCATCTTCCCCCCATATATGCATATACATTTCTTAAATAATATTTGGATCATACAAAGCAGGTTTTATGACCTATTCTTTCACTTAGCAAGACATTGTGAGAACATTTCTTTTTGTTATTAAATTGTCTTTGAAAACAGATTTGAATGTACATGTAATATTTTATCTTGTGAAATTTACTTAATCCAGAATTTTTCAACCTTGGGGCTACTGGTACTTTGGACTGGATAATTTTTTGTTCTGGGAGAGTGTCTTGTGCATTGTAGGTTGTTTAGCATAATTCCTGGCCTCTACCTGCTAGATGTCAGTGGCACCTTTCCCCCACCCAACTGTGACAACAGAAATGACTCTAGACATTGCCAAGTAAATGTCCCTGGGGAACAAAAATCACCTCTGGTTGAGAACTACTCATTTAACTGTATGTATTTTATGCTTTAAATAAGAATATGTGGGTATAGTAAACTCATGGTGAATTTTCTGTTTGAAAAAGTAGACCCATGCCGTCCAGATTACATTTATCAGCTCCTAATTTCAGCTACTTTAAAAATTAATATTATTTTCCTTAATAGCAATTTTGCTTGTAAGTTGAAAATTTAACAACATTATTTGCATTCATATGAGAATGTAATTGCCTATCTCTCCGCAGTCTGATGGAAAGGCATGCCGGGAGCTTTGACCACAGTTATTTTACTGTAGATGAATTCCATTATCTTCATGTCACTTTCTTAAAAAGTTTGGTCATTGAGGCAACTATAATACCTGGTGTTATTAATGGAAACCAGAAGTTACTCTTTCAGCTTATTTATGTAGTTTTCTTTATACATTTTGACACTTTAGAAGGATCTATAAAGCCATCTTTCCTATCAGATAGTCATCTTTGTGTGTAAATAAAATGATCTTTCTTTAATAGAACTATAGCATACAGTATTAATAGTTACAGTTGTCCTTTTAAGGAACTAGCATTCTTTCTTGGGGTGAGGTGGGGTGGGCAATACAAAGCTAATTGAAGACTTTACTCTTTGATTAATTTTGAACTTTACCTTCAGGTTCTTTTTTAGGCATTCTTTTTTTCTCATCTTGGATCTTTTCTACACTTTATGGAAAACTTTAATACGAACGTGACAAATTTGGAGATGTCCCAATTATGCATGTACTTTTAGTGATAACGTTATAGTTTCAAATAAAATAAATATCCAATAATATGTAGCTCCTGTCTATGTTGCCTTTTGTGCATGTTGATAATATGTTAATATCCTATGGTAGTGACTAGAACTGTTCCTTAAAGTATTATTATATGTTGGCTGTGCATGGTGGCTCACGCCTGTAATCCCAGCCCTTTGGGAGGCTGAGGCGGGCAGATCACGAGATCAGGAGATCGAGACCATCCTGGCTAACACTGTGAAACCCCATCTCTACTAAAAATACAAAAAATTAGCCAGGCATAGTGGCGGGTGCCTGTAGTCCCAGCTACTTGGGAGGCTGAGGCAGGAGAAAGGCGTGAACCCAGGAGGCGGAGCTTGCAGTGAACCGATATCGTGCCTCTGCACTCTGGCCTGGGCGACAAAGCGAGATTCCGTCTCAAAACAAACAAACAAACAAACAAACGATAAATATATATATATATATATATATATTTATATGTTTTTGAATCTCAAGATATGTTTTGATTGACTTGTATTAATTTTAATTATGCTCTTAAAAATTTGTCTTTAGTACCAACTGTGTTTTATCTTTCTATTCTCTCTCTCCCCTAATAAATAGTAATAGCAAAGATATATTTTAGTTTAGGGCTTCTACAAATTGAATTATTTGTAAAGAGAGAATATTTTAAAATGCAAATTTCCTAAAATTCAAATGTTCTGATACAGGATTTTGAGAGCTGTTTTTATATGTTAAGCTTGTAAGGTCCACTACCAATTTTGGATATTTCAATTCCCCATAGGTAATTAGAGTTCTAGAAAGAATGTTCTAGAGGAAGAAAACCTGTATTTTATAGCTTCATCCCCAGGGTTGGTTATCGATTTTCTTTTTATTAATAGTTGGTTTTTTACTGTGGAAGTTCAAACTGCATGAAAGTTTTTTTTGTGTGTGTGTGTGAATTTCTTTTGAGGATATTAGTGTTTCCCTATTGTATCTAGCTTTAAAACATTGGATATTTATTAAAAGGATTTGCCCCTAGTCAGATGTAGTTGATGACATGAAACCAACTAAACCATTCATCTTATTAAAATTCCTGGAGGTTCAGCTGAGGTCTTTCTCAGGTGGAGCTGGAGAGGATGAAGGTCATCTCCACAGAGTGCGATGTGAATAGTCCAGGAGTGCTCCACTGGTGGTGTTTTCTACCAGCCTAATTTGGGCTTTGTAAGATATCTCACCTTTCTCCAACCAGTATATTGAGTATCATTTTATTTTGTAAAAACAAAACAAAATTGGATTTTAATAAAGAAATGTTATCCAGAGATGACATTTTAAGTTTTGTATAAGTAGTAACAGTAGAAAATGTAATGATCTTTCTCTTAACCCCTAGAATTAATGTGACAGACATTTTTAAAAAGTAAAATTCAAGTCTTCATTTGGTCTGTAACAGTGATGCCATATAAAATGTACTAATATGTGAAAAATACAACGTTTAAACAAGGTGAAGAATGTAGAATCCATTCTACACAATTATTTTTGGTTGTAAACAAAGAAAAAATCAGTTTCTTGTACACAAATTTTAAATTATTAGGTGAAAAGAAACATAAAATATTCTTGTTGGTGTACAAGACCAAGTTAGGTAAACAGGACTTCCTCCATGAAAATGTACCTGATGGTAACACTGTAACAACATTACTAAACAGTTTTTCAGGGAGAAGTCTTTAATTGCTTTAATTTGTTATCCTTAAAAGTAATTTCCCTCCTCCTAAGTCCAAAACTCAGTAAGATTGACCATGATGTGACATTTATTTTCAGATAGTGTTTAGAATTCTGTAGCATGGTATAAAGGACTTGTCTTTAATTAAAAGTGCTCTACACTTAGTTAAAATCTATGTGAGTTGAGGAATTGATTCTTTTTAAAAGAAAGCCGCAAATTTTTCTTGTATGGGTAAATGTCACTCTGTTCGTATCTCCGCTTAGCTGCAAGTCAGGACTTGTACTATTCCACTAGGTTGTCATAGAAACGCAGTTAACTGTCATCTCAACTCAGACTGTTGATGGTTTTATTTGTAGGTTTGTAGGATTATTAAAATTTAACAAAAATTATTGATTTGCTTTTTATTAACACTGGGTTGTTTACCATGGAAGTCCAAACTGCATGGAAACCTTTTTTCTATTATTATTATGTTTTAGTTAAAGAGAAACTCTATAATCTACTAGATTTTTAAATGTTTTTTATTTAAAGTATGATGTGGAGTCTACAGTAGCAGAATAACCTCCATGAATCGTATTTTTGAATCACTTTCTATTTTCTTTGTTTATAGCAAGGAGAAAAAAAAAAAACTTAAAAATTCACCTTTACCCTGCTTTTAACTTAACATAAAAGGTACTTGTCAGAAAAGCATGAAAGGGTACATCAAATGCCTAATATTGGAGTCTTCATTTTATTTATGGTTTTTGAAACCCAGTAAGGATGCTTCACTGAGCTGTGTTGTGAAAGTATTTATTTTTGTATATTTATGTGTGAGAAATTATTTAGTTTTCACTTATAAGTAAGACAGGAAAACCTTATTTACAGTGACTTTATCTAATGGTCCGTGGATGAGTGCTTTTATGCAAAATAGTCAAGAGGCTAGAATTAACTTTTCACATTGGATGCACATTTGATGTCCCGACTTGAGCAACATGTGGCATCTTATTATAAAGACTAACACTCAGGATTCAATTTGTATTTAACATGTTTACTTCAGAATGCACACATCATCTGTGCTACATTTAATATTAACTTTGTAATGATTTCTCTTTCTTGCTTGTAGATACATAAGTAGAAGTGTCTGTTGTTTTTTGTAGTTTTCTTTTTTCAGTGTTTTTAGTCTTGGCTAATTAGCTATTTTATATTTTCTGTTAGAAACAGGTCAGTTTTGGGGTGTAACAGCTCCTTGGTTTGGGTAGATTATCACTACCTTTTCATAGAAATGTGTAGGCCCTGTGGATAACTGTGCTTATACTTCCCTTTTGTTGCCATTAGTTCTTCAAGTTATTCTTGGAAAGTTAATAATAGGTATATCATCTTTGTTTTTAATACTTGCACCCGAAATAAACAGCTAATAGCTTATGTATAACTAGGGAATTAAATTTAAGACAGCTCATCAGTAGACATGAAATACTGATTTTAACTGAGCTTATGGCTCTTAAACTGTTATTACTGTTCTTGTAGCTAGTCTGCATGATGGCTTCCAGTGACCCTCACCTCCTATTCCTGCTCTGTGCTGCCCCTCCCACACTGACCTGTGTGATTGAAAGGATATTGTAGAAATAACAGCATTCCATCTGAGGCCGTATAAAACATGGAAGGGGCTTCCACTTTGTTTTCTTTTGGATCACTCTTGCTTCATGGACCCCTCCACAGGGTTGCTTGATCAGAACATGGCAAGTGATTTCCTTCAGAATGAGTGATCCAAGAGTGTTGGCAACTTCTGCCAACAGTGAGGACCAACTTGCCAGCCATTTGATTGAGCCATCTTGGAAGTAGATCATCTAACCCCAGTTAGGCCTTCCGATAGTTGCAGCCCTAGCTGACATCTTGTCTGTAACCCTGTGAGAGATCCTCAGTGAACCACTCAGCTAAGCCACTTCTGAATTGCTTACCCATAGAAACTGTAAAATAATACATATTTATTGTTGGTTTAAATCAGTACATTTTGGTGACCAGGAGTGTGGCACATGCTTGTAGTCTCAGCTACTTGGAAGGCTGAGGCGAGAAGATCTCTTGAACCTATGAGTTTGAGTCCAGCCTGGGCAACATAATGAGTCTCTATCTTTATAGAAAATAATAAAATAAGTAAATCAGCAAATGTTGGCATAATTTGTTACACAGCAATAGCTAGCTAATGCACCTGCTAAATAAACATATTTTAAAATGTTTTCTAATAATCACATAGTTTATAATTATTTCTAGGTTTAGAATAGGCTTTTGTTGTGGTTTGTAGAGTCATTTTCATAGGAGATTTTGGAGTGTATTATAGAAGGTATTGACTTTAGAGCACTCATAGCTGAATTTGAATTTTAGCTTCTCCTCTACTCACTGTATGTCTTGAAGAAATTACTTAAAATCTCTCATCACCAGTTTTTGCTGAAAATCTGTAAAACAGGACAATTATACTTAACTCTCAGTAGGGTTTTTTTTTTCCTTTAAGTCAGGTTGAAATGAGATTTCTGATATTAAGTCTCTAGCATGATGCTTGATATAGTCCATCATTTCCATTAATCCACAGATTAACCCCTTTCCATGTGAAGATGTAATCCTTTGCCCCAGAGGTGAAGACTTCTGTAAGAATTTGAGTTTGCAGTCTCTGCCTAGTCTGTCCTCTCAGTCTTATAATCTTCCGCAGGCAGAGCGCTTACTACTCTACAAGTCGTTTTTCTTTTGCCTAATTTTCTTTCTACTATGATGCACCTTAGGTGTGACTTCATATTTATCCTGCTTATTGCAGAGCTTCTTGAGTTTGTAGATTGATGTCTTATCAGTTTTGGAAAATTCTGTTATTGTCTCTTTAAATGTTGCTCTTGTTCCTTTCCATTTTTCCTTATCCTTCTGGGACAGTAATGAAAAGTATGTTAGAGCTTTTCACTGTGTTCTGTATGCCTAATAGATTCCTTTATATATTTTCTTTCCATTTATTCTTCTCTGGGGTTCCCTTTGGATTTTTTTTTTACTCATTTCACTTATTTTGTCTTCTGTTTTACTAATCTTCTATTAAACCATCTATTGCCTTCTTAATTCAGTTAACATTTTCAGTGTAAAAATTTTCATTTGATTCCTTTTTTTTTTTTAACAGATTAGAATTCTGTTGAAAATTTCTATCTTTTCATCAGCTTTCTGTCTTTTTCTGGTTTTTTTTTTTTTTTTTGAACATGTAGTTGTAGTTATTTTAAAGCCCTTTACTGCTAACTTCAGTGTCTAGGTCATCCATTTGTTTATTTTTATGGTCTTTTTTCATCTTGATTTTTGGTCATTTGGTCCTGTCTTATGGCATACCTGGTAGTATTTTATTGAATCCTTAGTACTATACATGAAGAATTGTAGAGGCCTCGGTAGTTTTCTTTCTCCAGAGAGGAGTCACCCTTTCCTTCACTAGACAGATATGTTGGGCGTTATATACCTCACTCCAATCAAAGATTGAACTGAGTCAGAGCTCTATGGGAGTTAAGTTTTTGTGTCCTCTAGGGACCAGGGGTTCCGACTAAGACTGTGATATTCACCAGGATCCAATTTCCCGATGCCTCTTGAACTCTTATTCTTATCTTCTTAACACATCAAGGCAGTTGATTTGCATTTTTCTTTCTGTTCAGCTTTTCAGCTTCATCCTGTGCCATTTTAGAAATTGACAGTTGTCTTACAGGGAGAAGTAGCTGTGTAACAAGCTTGTGTCTCTGCCTCTTTTCCACTGATATCTTGGCCCCTCAGGTCTCTCTCCAGTTTTGTCACTCTGTCCCCACAAGTGCCAGAAGGTGTGCTGCTTTCCCTACCCCCAGCAGTGGCTGTCTTCCCAGGCAGAGCTTGGGTTCTCAGCCTCTTGTCCTACACCCAGAATTAGTAAATGCCTCCAGGAAGAAAGTGGCTGAAGAATGCCAGTGCAATTCTTTGCTGCCCTGGAATCTTGACCCTTCTAGTTGAGGTTGCCTCAGCAGCCCTTTGATGCCTTGGATAGATGATGTTGTATATTCCATTAAGACTTTCTGGTTATTTGTGGTGGGAGCACTGATGTCCTCAGGCTACTCTAATATTAGCTGCAGGGTGAAGACTATGCAATTATGGTGGTTTGTGTGGTGTTTTGACACTACAAACCACGATAATTCCATAGTCTTCACCCTCTAGCTAATGTCAGTGAGTAGATTATTTTTATGGGCTTCTGTTTTGGCTAGCTTTATGCCATCACAGTTTTCTGTATATAAACTTTTTGTTTCTCATTACTTATTGATGTAAAATAAAATCTTACTCTGAATCATAGTAACTTTTACAACTCTCCTTGATTTATTAATTCATGGCCATTATAGTAAATATTGATTACTAACTTTCTTCCATAAGAGTGAGGATTAAGAATATTTTATGAAGCCGTACCAAATAGTAAGTTTCAACATGTAAAGTTAGTGACAATATAACACTAAGTCTGTATACTCTTGTTTTCAACTTTTGAATTTATTTTACCAGTGAAGTTGTAGCAATTAATATGCCTAGGCAAAATGAAATATGAATATCTTAAACTTTAGCTGTAGTTGGAATTATTAACATCATTGAAGGAACCATCTCTGATTCTCTCGTAAGAAGTGTATTTTGAGGTTTTCAAAACAAAAGTGTATGACGCCAGTCATTTTTCTTTGCCGTTTGTGCAGGAAGAAGAGAGCGAAGAGGAACCCAAGCTGAAGTATGAAAGACTTTCCAATGGGGTAACTGAAATTCTTCAGAAGGATGCAGCTAGCTGCATGACAGTCCATGATAAGGTAAGGTGGCACTTTTAGAGGATTCTTCTGTAAATTGTTTCTATTGTAAATTTGCTTGTGCTTTGGAGTCCTGATGCTTTTGGTGGTGGCTTTTTACAGTGATCCTGTCTCCTTGCCGCTACTCTCTTCCTCCTTGCCAACAAAAAACGAACAAAAAAGTCCAAATATTTTATATGTGTGTACACGCCCATTCACACACATACAACACACTCCAAGACTGTATTAAGTAGAATGTAGACAGTGATCAAAGTCAAAGATTTACATGAAATGGTTTTTGGAAACTCTATCGCTCACTTAATTCCTTAAATTATAAGGATTCCATTAGGAACCTGTTAAGATTAGAAATAATGTGAAGCTCAGTGCTTTTATAGGGGTAAAAGGGATTATATTGTAGGCGTTATGAATAGTAGAAATGCCCCAAATTACTACTTATATCAGTGAATGAATTTATTCCACATCTGGGTCCTTGCTATAACAAAGCTCCAACCAACTTTCTGAGTGCAGGGTAAGTACTGGATAGCACCCTTAGCCTACTCTTAGACCAAAACAGTTTGTGTCATAGTCAGAATATTGGGGGGCATGTAGCTTCACCCATTGCTGTCTTCTTCCCTATGACTTTGTAAGTTTTAGTCCTTCCACAAAAAGCAAACTGCTCTTGTCTGATCCATCGCCTGGCTTTATCCTATGTTACTAGAAGTGTGGCTCATCCTCCCCCTTGCTTCCCACCCAGTTCCTTTTTACCTCAAATTTTGTTTAATTGTAAATAGAATCCTGTACCCACAACACTTTATTAGAGTATGTGCCTTCTTTCTCATGTTTTACCAGCAGCCTTCTCCTTTGAGGTGTCTGCCATTTGGCTGCAATGCCATCGACCCCTTTTCATTGCTGCCATTGTCCAACTTCTGGTCCCTTTTCTTCACTCATTGAAGACTGCCTTTGCAGTTCTTCAACCACATTTCATTCCAGTGACCCTTACCTCTTCCCTGTTTCATCTCCCCACTGATAAGGCCACACTTTGGATGGTGTCAGCACTGAAACTTGAGGATCTTAGCCTCTGTGACACTCTTTGTTGACCCCTGTTATTCTTCAACCTTTTGTGCTCATTTTCCCACAAGCTGTATGACTTTATGGAGTCTTGATCTCTAATCCATTCATTCTTTTTCTTTTACTTTTCTGTGCCTGTGAAATGATTGATTATCCTAACTCTATCTTACCAGCATCTTCAGTTCTTTTACATCCCTGTCTTCCCATTGTGTACCTCAGCCATACTCTCAACCCTGAATAAGTTCTTTCGTAACAAGGACAGCCATGTGCTGTTACAGACTCACACACCTAGGTAAATTTGTCACTAAAAATTATTCTGAATTATTTGTCCTTCGTCAGTTTCTTTAGTCCTCAGTCCCTCTTCTGAACCACTGTCCCTTCTTTCTTAGAGGATGATGTCATTTCTATGTAAGAAGATTGAAATTGTCAAGTATGAACAGCCTCAATTCCTGACCTCTTTTTCACACCCATTCTTACCCATGGGAGATTTTCTTT
>NW_012098099.1:1257943-1260775 GCF_000951045.1 Mandrillus leucophaeus
CATGGTATGTTTTTCCATTTGTTTGTTCTTTTTTTTTCTTTTGAGATGGAGTCTCACTGTTGTTGCCCAGGCTGGAGTACAATGGCGCGATCTCGGCTCACTGCAACCTCCATCTCCCAGGTTCAAGCAATTCTCCTGCCTCAGCCTCCTGAGTAGCTGGGATTACAGGCACCCACCACTACACCTGGCAAATTTTTATAGTTTTAGTAGAGACAGGGTTTCACCATATTGGTCAGGCTGGTCTTGAACTCCTGACCTCAAATGTTCCACCCACCTCAGCCTCCCAAGGTGCTGGGATTACAGGCGTGAGCCACCACACCCGGCCACCTACAGGAGATTTTCTTTCTCTTATTTGTGAATCTTTTTGTCCACTTTTGTTGTTCACTTCATCACATTTCCTCCCTTGTTTCCCAGCAATGCATACTATGTCATGGAGTGTACCTAATTCTACCTACAAGTAACCAGGAATCTACCTTGTATCTATATAGAGTTGCCTATTTTTGTGTATTTCATGTAAGTGCAGTCAACATTATTTGATCTCTTGTATCTGGTTTCTTTCACTTAATGTAATGATTTTGAGCTTCATTCGTGATGTAGCACGTATCAGTACTTCATTCCTTTTTATTGCTGAATAGTATTCTATTTTATGGGTATGCTATGTTTTGTCTATCCATTCACCAGCTGATGGACATTTTGCTGATTCTGAATTCTGGATCTCACCTTTCTTCTCAAAACTTCTTTATCGTGACACCATTCTTTTCCTATTTTCTTGATCATTTGTGACATTCCTTTCTGTTTCTTTCACTTTCCTTTCTTTGCCTCCACTTTTCCTTTACATGTTGGCTTTCTTAGGATTTGGTCCATTATCCACATTTCTTCTTAATTTGTACTTTATCTTGGTTTTAAATCTCAGGATTTCTGTGACCACCTGCACACTGACCTTCACTGGAATAGCATGCATATTTACTTATGGTCCTCTTAAACATCTTTATCTGCTGTTTGTCTTTTTACCTGAACCTCAGCATGTCTATAATGAATTCATTTTCATTTCCCTCTAAACTTGCATCTATCTTTATTCTTTATCCCATTTGGTGGCATCACCACCTCCTTTGTCACCTAAGCCACAGATGAATCCTTCTCCCCTTTCACTCAGCCGTTTCCTAAGTCCTGATGATTTTCTTACTACTCTTGCTCTGGCTTAGACTCTTATCTTCTCCTGCCTCTACATAGTAAATAAAAGAATCTCTTGTACCTCTAATTTTTCTACTTTAAACCCATCTGTCACCTGGTTGCCAGAATGATCTGCTGAAAATACAGATTTTAAAACTCTTGTATGATTTTGCATCAACTATGAAATAAGACTTGAGCTCGTTAATGTTGTATCTAATGCTAAGATCTTGCTCCCTGTCTGTTATTGGCTTGTGTCTTACCACTTTCTGCCATAAGTGTGGTGCTCTGGCTACAACACTTGGCTGTTTCTACTCACACCCCATTCTGCTTGATCCACACACGTCCGGAGCCCTTCTCTTCTGTTCAGGTATTCTTTATTTTTTCCTGGGAACTAATGCACATAACTGCGAACTCGTCTATTTTACTTCAGATTTGCTTTCACCCTAGTCTGTTCATAACATTCTACTAAAGTAATCTTCCAGAAACCTCAACCTGATCATGTAATCCTCCTTCTTAGAATTCTTTATTGACTTCCTGATGACTTAATTATTTGGGCCTTCCCACCCTGATTTCCTCTACTTTCCTGCCTTTCATCTCTCCATAAATACTTGAATGCCTCTTATTAGCTGACCTTTCAACCTTATCACCTGTCTCTTCCCCGGGCATGAATTAGATGTGTCATCCATAATTTCTGGACTTGGTCCTGCATTTTATGTGTCTCCGTGCCTTTGAGCAAGTTGTATCCACTCTGCCTAAAATTGTTTTTACTACAAGCCTACCCTGTCTGCCTTAGTGTCTATTTTCTAATTTCTTTTTTAAAGTTCAGCACAGCTGTCAAATACTATGTTCCATAGGGTCTTAGAGATACTTCCATTTTAAGCATTCTCTTTAAATTTAATTGTAATTAAATTTTTATGTCTGTTTCCCTCATTATACCATAATCCTTTTAAGTCACACTTGGTTATTATCTAACCATATTGTAGTGTTTTTTGTGCATTTGTCGAATGAACCAGTGAATGGATGAAATGGAGAACAAAGTTTGCCTGCCTAGAGGTCAAACTTTATTAACATTGTACTGAAACCAACTTTGCCAAAGAGCCTGATGGTTGGGAACTGTAATCAATGCTAACTTTTAGAACATGCACTCTTTATCTGAAGTCCATGTTTCTATTCAAGAGGATTCTGATCCAGTTGAGTGTTTTAGCTTTTAATTCTGGCCCTAATTCTGCTACTCATTGACTGTTTCCTGGGAAGTCTTATCAACTTTCTGAACTTATTTCCTCATGTGTAATTGAAGGCACTCCCTGCTGTAATGCTTTGAATACTATAAAACACTATGTGAAGGTAGATGATATTAGACAGTTGACCAGATTTAAAATGGTCTACTTCTTGTTTCCTTTGCAATGTCCAAAGGACTGCTTATCACCTTTTCTACTTGTTTCGTTACATAAAGTCCAATCTTTATGGATGTACATATATCAGTTACTTAAGTTACTTACATGAAGTTTAAGGTAAAAGCAGTTGTGCTTAGTGGATGATGCCCAATCTGGTAGTATAGAAAATGAGTCAAGTTTCTGTAATTAAACATGAAAGGGTCTAGTGAAATTATATTTATTCTTTGCCCATCCTGAATTTTAAGTACATTCAGGTTAAAAAAAAAAA
>NW_012098099.1:1260825-1265393 GCF_000951045.1 Mandrillus leucophaeus
TCTATTTTACTTCAGATTTGCTTTCACCCTAGTCTGTTCATAACATTCTACTAAAGTAATCTTCCAGAAACCTCAACCTGATCATGTAATCCTCCTTCTTAGAATTCTTTATTGACTTCCTGATGACTTAATTATTTGGGCCTTCCCACCCTGATTTCCTCTACTTTCCTGCCTTTCATCTCTCCATAAATACTTGAATGCCTCTTATTAGCTGACCTTTCAACCTTATCACCTGTCTCTTCCCCGGGCATGAATTAGATGTGTCATCCATAATTTCTGGACTTGGTCCTGCATTTTATGTGTCTCCGTGCCTTTGAGCAAGTTGTATCCACTCTGCCTAAAATTGTTTTTACTACAAGCCTACCCTGTCTGCCTTAGTGTCTATTTTCTAATTTCTTTTTTAAAGTTCAGCACAGCTGTCAAATACTATGTTCCATAGGGTCTTAGAGATACTTCCATTTTAAGCATTCTCTTTAAATTTAATTGTAATTAAATTTTTATGTCTGTTTCCCTCATTATACCATAATCCTTTTAAGTCACACTTGGTTATTATCTAACCATATTGTAGTGTTTTTTGTGCATTTGTCGAATGAACCAGTGAATGGATGAAATGGAGAACAAAGTTTGCCTGCCTAGAGGTCAAACTTTATTAACATTGTACTGAAACCAACTTTGCCAAAGAGCCTGATGGTTGGGAACTGTAATCAATGCTAACTTTTAGAACATGCACTCTTTATCTGAAGTCCATGTTTCTATTCAAGAGGATTCTGATCCAGTTGAGTGTTTTAGCTTTTAATTCTGGCCCTAATTCTGCTACTCATTGACTGTTTCCTGGGAAGTCTTATCAACTTTCTGAACTTATTTCCTCATGTGTAATTGAAGGCACTCCCTGCTGTAATGCTTTGAATACTATAAAACACTATGTGAAGGTAGATGATATTAGACAGTTGACCAGATTTAAAATGGTCTACTTCTTGTTTCCTTTGCAATGTCCAAAGGACTGCTTATCACCTTTTCTACTTGTTTCGTTACATAAAGTCCAATCTTTATGGATGTACATATATCAGTTACTTAAGTTACTTACATGAAGTTTAAGGTAAAAGCAGTTGTGCTTAGTGGATGATGCCCAATCTGGTAGTATAGAAAATGAGTCAAGTTTCTGTAATTAAACATGAAAGGGTCTAGTGAAATTATATTTATTCTTTGCCCATCCTGAATTTTAAGTACATTCAGGTTAAAAAAAAAAAGAAACAAAAGTCAGTAGTTACAAAAGTTCAGCTTTTAATGGCTGAAAGGTGGGTAAAATTGGAGAATTTGTATTTATGTTGTCACATTTGTGGCCATTTTGCATTTTTTGTTTTATTTTAAGTAGTGGAAAGTATTAGTAAATGATGAAAATACGACTCATCCATAATATTGGTAGTTAAATAACTATCATTGGCTTATTAAACCTTTTTTGAAGAGTATATATTTCTAAAAATGGATAGCACTGAGATATCTAATGTAATAATGAAATGTTTTCCTTAGCACAAGATAGCTTGTCATAAGAATCCCTGAATCTTTTTTTCCAAAATGTTCTAACATAGTTTTAGTTTTAGGATGAGACTAAAGTCAAAATAATTATTTTATGTTTTCTTTCTATTTTAAAGATTAAATGAATGAAATTAGTAATTTAGAAAAAAGAAGGGAAGGGATTAATACTTGGGTAAATTACGTAAAACTTGTAACTTCCATAAAATAAAATGTAATTAGAAGTTCAAAAGTGGCCTTTACAGCGGTGTCAGAGAATGACAGCATTAAAGCGTTTTAAAGATCCAAGCTCCCTTCTCCCTTAGTTTCCTAACAAACTAAATATAGTATTTATGAGGAGTGTCAATATCGTGAAATACTTGGGGTGCAGTGAGCTTTTAAGACCCGTTCTTTTACCACAGATAGCCTCAGAATGGAGTATTGTTTGTTTTCAATTCTTATCATATGTGGTGTTTTTCTATTTAAATATTGTCAGTGTCACTGTAGCGGTAAAATTACAATCATTCGAGTCCTCTATTTCTGATTAGAACATTCTTTTGCTTTGGAGGAAGCATTCCTGTTTGTTTTAACTATTCAGACTAATTTCCCCCCAGAATTACCTATTCCCCTTTCCCTTCCAGCGCCCAAGCATTCTGTTTTCACCAGGCTTGCTGTCTGCCCTGGATGACTAATCGTCATGGCACCTGGTGCATTCAGGCAGGCCTGTGCAGCGGAATCGTCATACCTAGTTATGTCTGCACACCTGATGTTTTATTAACCAGTATTGATTTTTTTACCCTGGGGACTTTTTTCTTCCTGAAAAAAGGCAACCTTGCAGGAGTGAAAGGCATTGCAGGGGATGAATTTCTAATGAACTCCTTCTTTCCCTTTTTGTGACTCGTCTTTAATGTAGCTTCATATTTTAAGTGCCTGAACTGAAATTTCATTTTAAGCAATTCCATTTTGATAAATCCTTTTAAATCTTGACTTTCTGTAAGGTTATTTTTTAAAGATTGTGCTGCTTGACTGAGACACTTAGTGGTGCCTGTAAATTTGAGCGTTTCATTATGGGTTGCAAGGAAGCATGCTCACATGCAATGAAATACAGAGAATTTTGGACTATTTGAGTAATGCTGAAATAAATAAAAAGGGAGAAAACTCTCATGTCATATTATAGGTAGTCCTAAAGTTTCTTCCGGTTTATTTAAGGTTAATTCAGATAATTAAAGAAACAGTAGGAGTTACGACATAAAATGAATATGTAGCTCAACAGTTATTTTATGACACAAAAGGGGTTTTTATTTTGCATGATAATATAAACACTAACACTCAACATTATACATTAACTTTTATAGAAGCATCCTAAAGCTAACTGATGGTATGAGTACACCTGAGATTTTCGGTTTCTCAATATGGCATGGATTTTCCATTTGAAAAAATAATTTGTTGTTTGTGTATGTGTGCAGCTTAAGCGATAGCACTGATTTACACATTTGCCATAAATTAGGGGGAGTTTCTGAATCATTCTCTTCTCACTTTGAGTTCAACTGTAGGTTGGTCGTGTTTTCACCGCTGCATTTTTAATTTACTGCCTCAGTCCATCAGGCATTGTGTATAGACTGCATACACACCATTAGTTGTCAGTAGATGAGGGTCCTCATGAGTCATTCTGACAGCTGGCTTGCACTATCACAATAAAATAGGCCCTGTTCTGTTATTTCCCTGAAGCTGGAAACAAGCCTTCTCCAAGGAATGCATATCTTCTGAGACATTGCAGATCATTTATGCATTAAGCGTCTTGTCTTTAAAAATGGTTTTATTACTACTTGTGTATTAATAGTATTATTAATTAATTAACTGGCCCCTTTGTTCTTCTTACAGTTTTTGGCATTGGGCACACATTATGGCAAGGTTTATTTACTTGATGTCCAGGGGAACATCACTCAGAAGTTTGATGTAGTAAGTATTCTGTATAAAATAATGTATGAGCTAAACTTCATGTTAAGTATTTGTGTTTTAGAATATTGGTTTACCAGTTTGTTTTAATAGCATAAAGAGGATCTTTATTAATTCAGTCAGAGTGCTAAGAGTATAAAATTGAACTTTATAATGTAGTCTAAAAACCTAAAGGTGAACTTATAAAGAAAGGGATCTAGATACATGCATTATGTATTTTGACCGGGTATCTATTATATGCAAACTCCATGTAAAAATCTATACATCTATTTAATTGCAAATTCTTAATTATAGTCATCTATTTGGCTAATTTCGGGCATTTAGAATACTTCTGTATTCTTTTAAAATTGTGACAATGTAGAATGTCTAGATGAATTGTTGTTAAAAGAAAAATTGCTGCGTTGTTAGTGAATAATAGTGCAAATTCACATACTCTGGAAGTTTGTGGAATCCTTAAAGTATGAACCCCCTCATTTAGTGACTAATGTCAGTTGTAACTACATGCCCTGTCTTCTTATTGAGATGCCAAATGTAATTGAAAGTTGATTGATCACCTTGCTGAATCAGTTTATCTTTTCTAAATATACAAAGAAAATATTTTATGTGACTCTTTTGATGCTTGGACTCTTAGGGGATTATATTGATTGAAAGCAAAGAACCAGGCTTTCTTTTTTAATTGTGCTTTGGAATCATTGAGGATGAAGATACTATTGAATTTGAAGCTTGATTTTGGTGTGTAAGGTGTACCTTAAAGGTGTCAAGAACGTCCATGGTTGTGTAAATATGACACAACCGTTTGGTATGAAAAAGGTGCTCATTTCGGGGGACAATTACTACTTTTTTGAAGAAAGCATCAGCACTTGTCAAAAGATCCATCTATTGATGTAGTTTAGAAAGGAGATTACAGTTTCTAAAGCTGACACATTGTGTGGGAAAGGAAAAGGGATGCCTTGTTTTGCTAAAAAGAAATAGAACCCTGGAATGAGGACAATCTTTGGAGCAGCACAGACAGGGAATTATGTGCTCTAATCATACTGATGCATCAGGCAAATCCCTTTGAGGTAAGAGGAATATACTTTTGACTCTCCCTCATCTTCCCCCTG
>NW_012098099.1:1265443-1268175 GCF_000951045.1 Mandrillus leucophaeus
AGCTGGCTTGCACTATCACAATAAAATAGGCCCTGTTCTGTTATTTCCCTGAAGCTGGAAACAAGCCTTCTCCAAGGAATGCATATCTTCTGAGACATTGCAGATCATTTATGCATTAAGCGTCTTGTCTTTAAAAATGGTTTTATTACTACTTGTGTATTAATAGTATTATTAATTAATTAACTGGCCCCTTTGTTCTTCTTACAGTTTTTGGCATTGGGCACACATTATGGCAAGGTTTATTTACTTGATGTCCAGGGGAACATCACTCAGAAGTTTGATGTAGTAAGTATTCTGTATAAAATAATGTATGAGCTAAACTTCATGTTAAGTATTTGTGTTTTAGAATATTGGTTTACCAGTTTGTTTTAATAGCATAAAGAGGATCTTTATTAATTCAGTCAGAGTGCTAAGAGTATAAAATTGAACTTTATAATGTAGTCTAAAAACCTAAAGGTGAACTTATAAAGAAAGGGATCTAGATACATGCATTATGTATTTTGACCGGGTATCTATTATATGCAAACTCCATGTAAAAATCTATACATCTATTTAATTGCAAATTCTTAATTATAGTCATCTATTTGGCTAATTTCGGGCATTTAGAATACTTCTGTATTCTTTTAAAATTGTGACAATGTAGAATGTCTAGATGAATTGTTGTTAAAAGAAAAATTGCTGCGTTGTTAGTGAATAATAGTGCAAATTCACATACTCTGGAAGTTTGTGGAATCCTTAAAGTATGAACCCCCTCATTTAGTGACTAATGTCAGTTGTAACTACATGCCCTGTCTTCTTATTGAGATGCCAAATGTAATTGAAAGTTGATTGATCACCTTGCTGAATCAGTTTATCTTTTCTAAATATACAAAGAAAATATTTTATGTGACTCTTTTGATGCTTGGACTCTTAGGGGATTATATTGATTGAAAGCAAAGAACCAGGCTTTCTTTTTTAATTGTGCTTTGGAATCATTGAGGATGAAGATACTATTGAATTTGAAGCTTGATTTTGGTGTGTAAGGTGTACCTTAAAGGTGTCAAGAACGTCCATGGTTGTGTAAATATGACACAACCGTTTGGTATGAAAAAGGTGCTCATTTCGGGGGACAATTACTACTTTTTTGAAGAAAGCATCAGCACTTGTCAAAAGATCCATCTATTGATGTAGTTTAGAAAGGAGATTACAGTTTCTAAAGCTGACACATTGTGTGGGAAAGGAAAAGGGATGCCTTGTTTTGCTAAAAAGAAATAGAACCCTGGAATGAGGACAATCTTTGGAGCAGCACAGACAGGGAATTATGTGCTCTAATCATACTGATGCATCAGGCAAATCCCTTTGAGGTAAGAGGAATATACTTTTGACTCTCCCTCATCTTCCCCCTGGACACTGGACATGCATCTTGATGACCAAAGCATTTGGCCTTTCAGTTGCCATCCATTAAAATGTGTACCTGGTACCGGGCCAGGGCTCATTTTTGTGGCGTTGTGCATGCCCCCTCACCTTTAAAAAGATTGGCTGTATAGTTTCTCAAATTTCCTGCTCCCATTAAATGAGTCCCTGACACTCTGCTTCTGTCTTTTTCATATTAAATAGAAGTTGCAGTGTTTGCTTGCTAAGGTTCATGGGTATATACCATTGGTTCCATTGCCAAAAGTCAGTCCTTGTATCTGTTCCATATAAGCCTTCAGTTATATCTTCTCTCATGTCTGTTTTATGTCGAGTATATCCTACATCCATCCTCTTTCAGGTAATTTATGGTATCATCCATAAATTTGTACAAATCTTTCTTCAATGCTTTTTTCAGTCTTGACTATATGACATCTTTGAAAATGAAGCTCTCTATAGCTTTGCACCTTTTATTTGGCAAGGGAGGAAGATAGTTTGGTGCTATTTTTGTGTGTGTGTTTACCTTACTGAAGAAGTTGATAGTCTGTTTTTGAAAGTTCTCCTTAGGCCATGGCTTCTTCGTGATCATTGGCAGAATCTACTGCAGCCAAGCGTCTGTCTGCCTAATGACCTGGCAGTTTGCACTCCTAAGTACATATTCAATAAAAATACATGCAGTGCATATGTCCACACAAAAAACAGTTTGTTAATAATAGTTTGATTCATAATAGCCTCAAACTAGAAACAACTCAAATGTCCGTCAATAGTAGAATGGATAATTGTGGTGCATTCTTAGCAAATTAAAAAGAACAAACTATTGATAGATTAATTTCATAGACTTAATGTTCAGCCAAAAAAGCCAGACCCAAATATGTTCGTGTGGTATGATAGCTTTTATATGGTCGTCAAGAAAAAGCAAAACTAAATTATAGCAATAGAGTTCAAATAATGGTTTGACCTGGGAGGGAGCACAGAAGAGTCGTCTGGAGGGCTGAAAATACTGTCTTGGTGGTTTTCTCATGATCTACATATGTAAAAATCACTAAGCTATCATTTGAGATCTTTGTACTTTATATAAATTGTTCCTCAATAACACGCACATACTTGCACAAACACCTATACATGTGTACATGTCTTTGGTTGAGCTTGAGCAGTGCTCAAATTATCCTGGTTTGTTGAAGCAACCCCTTTCTGCTACTTAATTCTGAATAATAGTAAACTTCCTAGGTTGATATCCTGTTCAGAGATCATTTTGTACATCAATCATGACACTGAGGTTATTCCCATGGCTGTATATTCTAAAGTTACATAAGAAGGTTGACAGGATTCTGTTTTGTACAGCC
>NW_012098099.1:1268795-1278731 GCF_000951045.1 Mandrillus leucophaeus
TAAAAATATGGTATATAAGGTGACAAATGAATGATACATCTGTATAAGGGACTTACCATGAATGGAACTTACAGGACTGGAAGTTGTTCTGGGTGAGTCAATAAAGGAGTAGTGAGTGAATGTGAAGGCTTAGGACAGTACTGCTGTAGACATTATTAATCCGGTACACTTGAGCTAAACTCAATTTATTTAAACATTTTCTTTCTCCACTAACATATTAAGCTTAGCTTACTGTAACTTTTTTACTTTATAAGCTTTTTAATTTTAAAACTTTTGACTTTATAATAGCACAGCTTAAAGCAAGCACATTGTACAGCTGTACAAAATATTTCTTTATATATTTATTTTATAAACTCTTTTCTATTTAGTCTTTTTTTTTCTTTTCTACTTTTAAAACGTTTTGTTAAAAATGAAGATACAAACACACACATTAGCCTAGGCCTACCCAGGGTCAGGATCTTCAATATCCACCTCCGCATTTTGTCCTGCTGGAAGGCCTTCAGGGGCAGTAATGCACATGGAGCTGTCATCTCCTGTGATAACAATGCCTTCTTCCTGATACCTCCAGAAGGACCTGCGTGAGGCTGTTTTACAGGTGACTTCTTTTTTTATAAGTAGGAGGAATATATTCTAAATATCCATAAGAAGTATAGTATAGTAAATACATAAGCCAGCAACACAGTCATTTATTGTCATTATAAAGTGTTATGTAGTACATAATTGTGTGTGCTAGACTTTATATGAGTGGCAGCTCAGTAGGTTTGTTTACACTAGCATCATCACAGACACATGAGTAATGTGTTGTGCTGTGCTGTTACTAGACTGCAATGACACAGAGTGATAGAAATTTTCCAGCTCCATTATAATGTTTTTTTATCTAAATATTTAGGAAAAGATAGCTTGTAAAGCATTACAGTCTTATGGGACCACTGTAGTCTATGATGTAAACCGAAAATAAAATTCTAAGCTTCTCAGTCTACTGAATGAACTCCTCCTCTCAGGATTCGTGGAAAACTGGTTCAGGCCATGATGGGAATGGGGATTCAGACATGCCTCATGATATTCTCTTCTTTTTGGAATTCAGGCACAACTGCCCAGCATTAACATTAAGACAGAGATCTTAAGACTGACAAAACAGAACTCTTTGTAGTGTGAAAGGAAATAAGATACCAAATTCCAACCTGACTCTAATATGGCATCACGTGACAGATAGCAGGCCCTGAAAGAAGTCCAAGTATTTTACTCTAATATATATTTCTTTGACATATTTTGAAAGAGCTGTGTCAAGCTGTCTCTTTTGGGGAAAATTTACATTCTGTAGAGAATCCCCTTCCCTTTCCGGGTCTTTTTCTGATCCTGAAGAGAGTAGCTTCAAGGTCTGAATAGGAAACATTTGTCATGTGTTACCTCTAAGGGTGCCACCTATGAGACGACTTCTGCATAGTAAGAACCTTGGTCTTCACAATTCCCTATCTTAACTCAGATATGCCTTTCTGCTGATTCTTTCTAGTGATAACTCTTTCAAGCAGTTGCCAATCAGAACATCTTTGAATCTATCTATGACTTGTAAACATCCCTCTTTCCTCTCATCTCCTCTTTGAATTGTCCCAAACCATTGGTTTTTCTGGACCAAACCAATGTGTACCTCACATGTATTGATTGATGTCTTAGGTCTCCCTAAAACATGTAAAATCAAGCTCTAACCCAGCCACCTTGGGCACATGTTCTGAGGATCCCTTGAGCTTTATTATGGGTCATGGTCCTTACATTTGGCTCAGAATAAATCTCTTAGAGTATTTTACAGTTTGGCTTTTTAGTCAGCAGTGGGTGTATGTGGTCTCTTGTTGACCAAAACGTTGTTATGAAGTGCATGATTGTAGTTACTTTTTCTTTAATAGCCTCCAATTTATTTAAGCATTTTAATTAAAAACTTGTTAATTAAGGGTACTTAGTTTGAAGCAATGATCAAATTATTATGCCATGTCTCTGTTAAATATTTAGGAGCATTAGGCCATGTGTTTTAAATATTTATTCCTTTAAGTGTGCTAGTGAGAGAGCAAAGAACTTGCTGATCAAACATAAATTTCTACTGTTTACCTTTATGTGTTTTTCTTTCTTTGCTAGAAATAGAAAATGATGAGGTTTTGCTGTAAGGCACTATGGTAAGAGACATTATATAAATATTTATATAATGGATGATTATGAAAAAAAGGGGATTAAAACAAAACAGGAGCTTAGTGGGCATTTTGTGTTAAGATAAATATCACATTTTTGAAATTAATCTCTTGAGGCAGAGGTGGGATGATGATTCACCTTGTCAGCTAGCAGAATCTATTAGTATTTCTATTCCTGTTTTTGATTTGAGATTAAACTAACAGACTGTATTCCTTAGTTGCTCACACCTTTCATGTTCATGTGCTAGTAAAAACACAGACTTCTGTCCATCTAATGGTTGTGTCTCTGAGAACATTTCAGAGTTCTTTGTTACTTCCCACATCAAGTCCTAACTATCTAGCTAAGCATTCCAGACCCTGGTCATTTGGTGAAACCCACCTTTCTAATCTTAGTTTTAATTTCTTCCCCTCTAGTAATTTTTATCTGTTCACCACCTTCTAAATTTTGCCGTGGGCATGCTTGTTTCTAAGCTTTTGATCACTTCTTTTCTCTCTAGAATGCACTTCTGTGAATCTCCATTCTTTCTGCAAAGTACCTCCCCTGGATTATAGCCCTGAGGTGTTTTCTTCCTCTAAACTCCTGTATTATTACTATTTCACTTGTAGTGTGGCCCCTCGTAGTGTCAGTACCAGCCTCACATTCATATTTGAAGTCTTGGAGGATAGTTTTCATGTCTCCTGGTATAATCCTCTCCTCTTCCTCACCTTTCTCTTTTCTCTGGTGCTATTTGGTATCCAGTAAGTATATATTGGCTGGTAATATTGTTTTGAAACAAAGCCATGGAACTGGTGATTTTCTGTTACTACCTTTCAGGAAGGCTTCTGGGAGCCAGTTCTCTGTTCTCCTCTGTATTATTCCACCTTCACTTGCCCACTGGATGTATAATTAGAAATTTCATACTGAGAGCTACTGCAGACTGAATTGTTCCCCACCTCCTAATTCATGTGTTGAAGTCCTAACCCCCAGTGTGATGGTATTTAGAATTGGAGACTTGGGGGGTAATTAAATTTTAGATGAGGGCCAGGCATGGTGTAAACTCAGGAGGCTATGGCGGGAGGATCACTTGAGCCCAGGAGTTCCAGGCTGCAGTGAGTTATGATTGCACCACTGCACACTCTAGCCTGGGTGACAGAGCAAGACTCTGTCTCTTAAAAACAAAAACAAGTTGAAAACAATTTAGATGAAGTCATGAGGGTGGAGTCCTCAAGATGAGATTAGTGCCCATATAAGAAGAGACAGGAGAGACCTTCCCTTCCTCCCCTTTCCTGCTGGCCATGTAAGGACACATCAAGAAGGCTGTCTGCAAGCCAGGAAGAGAACTCTCACCAGAATGTGACCATACTGGCAGATTGAGGACCTCCAGCCTCCAAAACTAAGAGAATTTCTGTTGTTTAAGCCACTGTATGATATTTTGTTATGGCAGTTCAAGCTGGCTAATATAAGATCAGAGTCTTAAATCTTACTTTTAGAAAATAACCCTTATATTTAGCAGTATTTAAGTTTTTAATATATACTTATACTTTTTCTAGTTGCTATGGGTAATGTGTAAAGTCATCAAAGTGTAGAAGCTAAAGAGACTTTAAAAGATCATTCCAGGTATAAAAGGTACCAGGGAAGAAGTGTGATGTAAATTGGGCTTGAGCTGTTCTGGTTATGTATTCCATGCCCACTACTCTTCCACCCTTATCTCCTTGCACATTCAAGACCTCTGTTATGTAGCGAGACAGTCTTATTAGGGCACTTCCCTAACTTAAGTATCAAAACATGTTTTTGTGACTGGTTCCTCATCTATGAGTGATGAGGGTTTCATTTTTCTCCCTGGACTTTGGGACTCAACCATCTTTTGGACTGTACTCCTGACCTTTTGTTGCTTTCTTTGACTTAGAAGAATTTATTTCTAATATAAATCAGCTCCTCTTTTCTCTTTCCTCTGGATTAATATATGAGTGTTTGGAGGATCACCCATTTCTCTTTTCATATTTCAGCAAAAGAAATGATCATCTTCCTTCTCTCCTCTCTCTTTGACAGTATAATCCTGAAGATTCAGTGTTCCTTTAAGCTGCTTAAATTGCATTTTTAATATTCACAACACAAACACCTTTTTTTTTTTTTGAGACAGAGTCTCAGTCTGTCACCAGGCTGGAGTGCAGTGGCGTGATCTCGGCTCACTGCAACCTCTGCCTCCCAGGTTCAAGCAATTCTCCTGCCTCAGCCTCCCTGAGTAGCTGGGACTACAGGTGTGTGCCACCATGCCCAGCTAATTTTCATATTTTTAGTAGAGACAGGGTTTCACCATGTTGGCTAGGATGGTCTCAATCTCTTGACCTCATGATCCGCCCGCCTCGGCCTCCCAAAGTGCTAGGATTACAGGTGTGAGCCACCACGCCCAGCCCACTTTTTTTTTATCATCCACAACACGGAACAACCACCTCCTTTGTGTTACCTCCACTTTCCTTTTTTTTTTCTCCACTTCTTGAACATACGGTACTTTTGTCACAATTATTTGCCTCAATGTCATTTTCCCCATAGAATGCTAATTTCCTGAGGACGGTTTATGTAATTTATCTCTGCATCATCAGTGCTCAGCATAAAAGCTAGTGAACTGATAGAAATAAGAAATTGATGGAAGTTGGCTGAACTAATCCATAGTTCCAAATTTGCAAAGTTTCACATATTTAGACTATTTTCCAGATAATCAAGGTTTTTTTATACTTTCCTCTCCCATAATCAGGATTATTGTGTGTACATTATAGGAAATTGTTTGGGCATGACCATCTCTTTGACAGTTAATACAGATGCCATACATTCATTATTCCCCTAAACAGCCTAACTGTTTTGGGCTTATTCATAATGTGGCCAGTGTGATACTGGGTGACTATTCATTGAAAGAATCTTTGGAGCAGATCTATAAACTTAAGCTGTGTATCCTTGAACAAAGAACCATGCTCTACTCTTGGTCTAATGGTACTCACTTATCGACCTGAAGCAAATACCATCTGTAGTATGCTCTTCTAGATGTGACATCATTAATTGACAAGCAGGGCATGTATCTTTTTGATATGATCAAAGTGGTTCATTGTTGGCTCAAATGTGCCAGTGCCTGTAATACTTGTTTAAGACTGATTGACAAGTCTCAGATTCTTGTGTGTTTAAAGAACTTGTTTTCTATATTTGAACTCCATATTTTGAGTGATAAGAGATGTGTCAAAGGAATTGAGAATTACTTAAATGGAAATCATTCTAACTTCTGATGAATGATGCCAAGGCAAGTCATATTTCCAGTTGTCTGCATTAAAAAATAATCTCAAGTTTGTGGGTTAAGTATTTATAGGTAGCTCGATAATTTTGATGCATTAAAAAATAATCTCAAGTTTGTGGGTTAAGTATTTATAGATAGCTCGATAATTTTGATGGCTTCTATGCACCAAAGTGGCTAAGAAAACATGGTCAGAATTAAGGATGCGTCTCTCTTTTAGAGTAAAGTGTCATACTTACAGAATGTTTTAATGTCTGACCCTTTAATGGTAACTCCATTTAGGCAAATATCCCTTAAATAGCTAAAATTGAAAATACTCCTTCACTGAATGAAATTACCCTGGTATTTCACATATTTCAAAGTCAGGGTTAAAGTAATTCTAACTTTGTGGAACATGACTCTGAATTGGGTAGTAGACTGGGGCTTAGTTGTCTGAAGCCTTTGGATTTCATTCTTCAGTACAGGGTACTCTCAGTTCTGTGCTTCTTTCTTTGGGGTTCAAGGCCATCATTGCAAAGTAAGAGCTTTAAAAGGATTATGAATAAGACTAGACCTAGGGGAGGAATCTCCACCTTTATAAGTGGGAGATGGGGAACCTGTAGAAAGTGAAATTTGAGGTGAATCTGGAAAGATGCATGTGCATTTTCCAGGTTGTTATAGTGGAGTTAAGACAGTGATAACATTCGTCTTATGAAACAGGGAATCACCAAAGGGTGAGGAACATTTACCATGGACTTTTTATCTTCATATATATTGTGTTAATTATCTAGTAGTATCTTGAGAATAAGGGAGTGGAGAGGAGAGAATGGATGGTGAGATGCAATGGGAGCAAATTATTTGGCAGGTTTCGCCAAAGGACCAAAGGAAAAAGAATGGAGTGATTTCAGGGGAGTGTCTTTGTGGTGACTGACTTTGGAGTTCAGGGTATTTAGGGAACTAAATGAACCAGAAGGATGATGGTAAATCAGATGTCAGGGACTAGAAGGCAGGGGCTTTGTATGTGGATAGGGTTTGAGTGTCTGTGCATATGGTTTAACAACAAATAATTTATACCTTGAGTTTGTTTTGTTAATAATAGACTTCTTAGTCTCTGGGAACCATGACAGGGTATATTTCAAAATGATAGTGTATGCTTCTTTCTTAAATAAGCTCTGTTTTTCTGTTTGAGTAGCTTTGTTTGAGTCACCTTCTCTAGAACTTATTTATTTGGCTATAATTCCTAATGTTTTTCATTTAATAGGATTATGATATATTAGGATAGATGAATACTTAATGGATATTTTTCATCTATCCACTCAAGACATGAAGTTCTTGTTACCCACACAACAGGTTGGTTTGATTGCTGGGCTAGGTATCAATGACCACAACCAAGGAGATTTAGTAAGATTTAGTATTTAGTAAAGGGATTTTATTGGTTGTAACAAGTAAGGAGAACACCAGGGATAGTTCTCAAAGCAGTGTCTCTCGAAGCTGGGGACTGGGTCAGGTTTTATAAGCATAGAGTAATGAGGTGTGATCTGATTGGATCTTGCAATGAGATGATGCTGGGAGGCCTGATCTGACAGGATTCTGCCTTGGGGTAATGCTAGAGCTCCATCTGATTGGATCCTGGATCCTGTTGTGTGGTGTTCACTTCTTAATTCATCCTGCTCTTAGATTCCCCCTGTGGTTGCATGCTTGGTTCATCTGGGCATGCTCAGGTTACATGAGCTGAGGGTCCATGGCAAATGAAAACGCACAACCTTGTTACCCAGAAGTTGAATCATATTGTTCTGGTGCGACTATACTTCTACAACATTCTTGTCATTTGGTTGCCCAATCTTTATTTTATATTTCTATTAAGATGAATTTCGTTATTTCCATGGGCAGCTATTAAATCTTAACACTTTGACTTTTTTTTAAGTTTAATTTATAGCAAGGAAAAAAATCATATTAAAACTAATTAAAATGGAATAATTCATACCACTAAATATACCTTTAGAATGGCTGAAATTACAAAGACGAATCATACCAAGTATTGGTGAGCATGTGGAGGAACTAGAATTCTCATACATTGCTGGTGGATGTACGATAGCATAACAACTTTGGAAAACAGTTTGGCAAAATTTTGAAACATGAAACATACACCTATCATACAGTCCAGCCTTTCAAACTTAGGAAATGAACACATATACACCTATAAAGATTTCTACATGAATATTCATATCAGTTTTGTTTGTAATAATCCCAAAGTGGAAACAGTATATATGTCCATTTGCAGGTGAATGGGTAGACAAAATGTGGTATATCCAAACAATGGCCATTCAGCTCACAATGAAAAGGAATGAACTATTGATACGTGCTAAGTATGGATGAATCTCAGCTCTATAGTGTTAAGTAAAAGAAGACAGATTCAAAAGGCTACATATTATAATATTTGCATTTAGATAACATTCTAGAAAATGCAAACAAATCTGTAGTCACAGAAAGCAGATCAGTGGTTGCCTGGAGTTTCATCTCAGAGGAAAAGAACTAAATGCCCTGTGGGATAGTCTAAAAATCTGATTTCATTTTACTGATGTGGAAAAAAGATTAATATATTACTCAGGGCTCTCTTCGTTGCTTGGTGGCAGACATGTGTGTGAGTCCTAACCTAATCATATAGAAGGAGTTTCTTACAGAAAAAAGCAGGTTTGTTACTGCTTTAAGCTGCCCAGGAACCAACTTTTCAGTGTCCCTTACACATAGTGAGTGATGTGAAATCTTTGGGTGGGGTTGGGATATTGTTACTGACTCTTTCCTTCGAATAAATTCTATGGAAATCACCTGGACAGATGCTGTTAACATTTTTAGGGTTCTATTGCAGATTGCTACATTTCCCTGCAGTTAGGTTACACCGAAATTATATTCCCACCAGCAGTCTGTTTATCATTGTATCTCATCACCAACATTGGCTGTTATTATTTGAAAATTCATTGCCGCTTGGATTTCTAGAAAATGGGAATTTGTCAATTTAGTTTGTATTTTTCTGGTTCCTAATGAGGCTATTTACTCTTGAGAATTGTTAGTTTATATACTTTGCCAGTATATGTGTAAAGTTCTAAATTGATTTGTAATTAAGGAGTTCATTGCTTATAAGCAGAAATAACATTGATCGGGGTGGCTCATGTGATGGCTCAAAATCAGAAGAATTAAGTTGCTACCAAGTCAAATTTAACACTTACCAGTCTTCCTATTATTAAATAAAATCCTATGATTTGCTTTTAGGAAAACATTCAATTTCACACTGAATTATTAATATTTTAAATCTGAACTTTTTTTCATTTGCTTGTGCACTTGTTTTGATCTTTAAGTTCTTTAAAAGCTTAATTAGAAGGTGTTTGTACCAAGTGTTAAGAGTATATATATTTTTGTTAAAATGTTACTTACATAAGGAACTCTTACAGATCCATAAGGAAAACCCAAACAACTCAGAATGAAATTGGGCAAATGACATGAACAGGCGGTTCTCAGAAGAACACCAAATGCCTGGTAGCCGTGTGAAAATATCCTTGATTTCTATAGTAATCACAGAATAATAAGGGAAATGTGAAGTAAGACAATATGGAACCATTTCATACCCATCAACTTGGCAAAGCATTTAAAAGTCTGATCAATACCAGATCCTGGTGCTGGGTCAGGGAATTGGGAGCTGTTCTCCAGGTTGGAAGGTATAGAAAGTCTGGACACAACTTCTTATTTGAAGAGTGACAAATGTCTGCTAGTCTGTGGGCTTATCTTTCAGTTTCCCATTTATGGTGTTGTAGGTTCAGAAATTTTTTATTTTAATGCAGTAAATACGTATCAGTCTTCTCATTTATAGTTTGTGTTTTTTGTGTCTTCTAAGGGAAAATTGTATTTGCTCCTACAAAGTTGTAAAGATATGATACGGAAGGCGGGCAAGGAAGTTCTGGGAAGAGAAGAGCATGTCTCTGGCTAGGGCTCCACTCCTGGGCCTATACCTAAGGACCTAGGTGAGGACAGGAATTCCTGTTTTCCTGCCCAAACGTTGCATTTCCGGAGATCCCCCTATCCTGCCACCACCGCCCCCCAACAACCTGTGCCTATAAAAACCCTGAGTCCCTAGTGGGCAGAGACAAAAGCAGCTGGACGTCCAGAGGAACACATCAGCAGAAGAACACACAAGTGGGACATTGAGAGGAGCACATTGGTTGAAGAGCATGCCAACAGGCACCAGCAGACACCGGCACCCTGGTCTGGGAGGTTGGAGGAGAGCCTGGGCTGCTGAGCGGCCAGACTTCAGGGGAAAACCATCTCCCTTTTGGCGCCCCCATCTGCTGAGAGCTACTTCCACTCAATAAAACCTTGTACTAATTCTCCAAGCCCAGGTGTGATCTGATTCTTCCGGTACACCAAGGCAAGAAACCCTAGGATACAGAAAGCCCTTTATCCTTGCGATAAAGCAGTGGGTCTGATTGAGCTGACTAACACAAGCCACCTACAGATGGCTAAACTAAAAGAGCATT
>NW_012098099.1:1283886-1286623 GCF_000951045.1 Mandrillus leucophaeus
ATATTATCTCTTTAGAAGGCCTGTTCTCTTCTACCCTCAGTGTTTTCTTCCATCTCTGTGACGTTTTATCCCCTATCATCTGCCTCCATTATTCCCCGTATATCCTCCTGATGCTTCTTTTAGCTCGTTCTTTCCTTTGCTGGTTCTTTATTTTGCCATCATCCTTGTTCACGTCTTTATTGAATCTCACCTGGGTTATTGCAGTAAAACCCAACTGATCTCCCTGCCTTGTGTCTCCCCTAATCCCTCTTTCACACAGCTGCCCAAGTAATCTTCCCAAAGTAGTGCTGGGATTTTGTTATTCCCCGCCCTGAAAACACTCGACTGACTCCTTGATGCCTGTGGAATAAAACAGCTCTTCTGTGCGGCACTCAGGACTTCTGCTTTCTGTCATAACAGTGGTCCCCTGCATTGCGCCTACACTGTATCCAGACTTCATCCTTTGGCTCTCATTGGAATGCACTTTCTTGTCTTTGCTTACGCAAATTATCGGTGTCATCTTCTCTGTGACACGGTCCTTGATGACTCCATGCAGAAGAATATGTGTTTGGTATTCATTTAGTAATTGCTACTTATTCCTTCAGCAAACAGTCTCCAAGGATGTGCTAGGGATATTAGACAGATAAAACACAGACCCTGTTCTCAAGTCACTTGTGAAACTTGCCATATAAACAATGGTTAGTAATGTAATGTGTTAGAGTATAAAATAGAGTTGTGTTCAAAGTACTGGGGTTACAGACTCTGTACACAAACATCTTGTATTCGGTCCCTGTTTTTTTTTTGTTTTTTTTTTTTTTAATTCTCTTTATATCATGTTGGGTGTTTGGTACTATTAGTTGCTTTTTTGTTAAATGCTGTTATTAACGAATTCTGCATTATTCCCTTGCAGTAATCCGGTGACTTGGTCATTCTGTGTTTCTCTATCACTCTTTCTTTTGTATCTTTGTTGGATGTATGTACAAGCAAGGACAATATTTACTTGGTTTAAGAACAAATAATTTTTTAAATCATATTTCACACATTGTATGTCACCATTTTGAAAACTTAGTTGTCTTTCATTTGAGGTTACTTACATATGGAAAAAAAGTTTATTATTTTTAACAATGATATTCTTTTTAACAATGATATTCCAGTAAAGTGGATTGTTTCACAGTGATATCAGAACCAAGTGTAGGGTTTGGTTTATGGCAGGTGCTTGGCAATTCTTCATTGACAGTGTGAATACTAGAAAGAGAAACTTTGTTGGCTCCTTATGTCATTGCTCAGACTGGTTTTGATTTACATAAAAGGTCCTATTAGTTTTCTCTCTTCCCTGCCAAATTTAGTATTGTAAACAACCATTCAAGACATCATCAGGAGACCACAGTGCAACTTGTCCAAGGTGTTGATCTGAACTGTTAGGGAAATTTAACTTTCTTTTAGTAGCAGTAGGATATGGGCATTGCAAACTCCAGGGAAAATGAGCTCCAACTCTAGATTTACTGTTCATCCACCTCACTGTACAGGACAACTTTAGGATTTGTAGCATCCCAGAAGGTGACTATCTTCAACCTGAATGTATTTCAGTGATTTGTAAGCTTAATAAGGGCAAGGATCACATTTGTTTTGTGTACTACTGTGTATTTGGTATCCAGCACAGTCCCTGGCATGAGAATAAAAGAGATAATTTGTACCAAAAGCCTCTTTTTTTCCTTTTATTGAAGTAATGTTTTGAATATTTCCCAGATTGTGAATAACTGTCTTGAGTATATAGTCAGTGTCTGGTGCCGTGTGCAAGCCAGGCTTCTACCATTGTCCATGGGCATGTGGCAGGCATGGGCAGAAGATGAAATTTAACAAAAAGAAAACAGCTCAAGGAATCAGCAGTAGGCCAGCCTTTTAGGAGGCAAACCCTTCAAATCCTCCATGTGCTTTTAAAGATTGTTAGGATTTAGAAAACCAACGTCTATCTAATAAGTCTTCTGTAGGCGGAAAGGCCGTTCTGTGCCCCTGCCTCAGTTGAGGTTCTATCGTCCTGGTGGGTGCAAGAGCAGGTTGAATATCTGAGCCTTTTACCTGTCAGCCATGCACACAGGGCTGTTGGTCTCAGGCACAGAGTAGGGACAGCAGCCTAGGGCTTTAGGGGTCAAATGAAGTTGCAAATGGTCATTGCCTGTGGTCTCATAAGTGTACAACATATAAATGCTCTTGTGGGGGAGATGGTTAAAAACTCTTGATTAGAGGAAAAGTTAAGGAAAAGAGTAGGGATATTTTAATGAATAAGCAGAGACTGATATATAAGCATTTTCATAAATACAGAAAATTTAAGCTCCGTTGTTAAACAGGGATGACGTGGATGGGCAAAATTATTTTCTTTCCAAACAAGATGACTCTTCCTCAGAATTTCTTTCCGTTCTTCACATTCTCAGATGATTTTTATTTTTTTTTAAGATTATTTCCAAGATGTTAGAGTTTAATCAAGGATGTTTATATTCTAATAGAGTAATTTGATTTTTAGATCATTAGAATGGAAGTTTAAGTGGCTAAAGTTTCCTAACAAATTTACTTTTTTCAGTCTATGTTAGAAGTTAGAGAATATTAGGGCTATACGGAGATACATATAAATGGTGCAGTCATATATCTTGAAGTAATCATTTTGTATTATTCACTTTAATTTTGTAGCATCAGGGCACAGCTCTGATGAACCATAAAGCCACTTGAAGCACTGCAGCTAGTCTGAAATCACTGGGAAGGAATC
>NW_012098099.1:1288451-1290708 GCF_000951045.1 Mandrillus leucophaeus
GAAATGTCTTTTCGACATAGCAACATTGCAACATGGCTTGTAAGATGCTTCTTTTGAAAAGTTTTGAGAGACTACTTGGAAAATGATTTAATGGAGATTGATAAAGCAATGTTTTCACACTGGAGAGAATTATAACAATTATTTCTGTGGTGGAAGTAGAGCCAAATTTGTGAAGTGTTCAGTGGTCTTTCTTCATCATATGTTGGAAAAATAAATTAGGCATTTTCTCTTTGATTAATAACTTGGTCTCAATTATTTAAATTATTTGTACTCCCCACCCTTTTTAGATAAGTGACTTTTACTAACGTGGAAAACAAGGTCTTTACTCTCTTAAACATTTAAATTTTAGATAAATAGAATGCATTAGCATTGCTGCAGCCATTATTAAATCAAAAATAAAAGTGAGAAAAATAAGAACACACCTTTACTCCTAACAGATTTTCCCTTCATCGTTGACGGTATCATTTACGTGTATGTTGAGAACTTAAACAGGGATATTAATGGGCCCTGCTGAGATGTTCGTAAAACTCTGCAGCCTTCATGGATCTGCTATATATTTGGCTTTCTTTAGCTGCTTTTATTAGTGGAGTTTGTCCTCAAACGCGTGGCATAGCAGATCCTTAGGATTAGGATAGCCTAAGGATCTGAGTCTAAGGATCTGAGACTTAATTTTACAGAATATTAACATACTTATAATTTCCTTTTTAGTTATATCGTCTCAGGCATGACAACCCCGTTTCTGCTGCCTTACTCTTAGAGAAAAAAATTTATTACACTCCTAGGGAATGTTCTCTGGGAAAAAAGGAAGAATTTTGTTTTCTGGAACTGTAGTGTTAGATGCCCTGTGGACTAGGAATCTTAAGGCTATGGACAACTACTGGAGGATGCTGTATTTTTTTTTTTTTTAACAAACCCATTTGGATACTAAAACATCAGTGTTTATTTCTAGGCTAAATTATCATTTAAAATAGTTCAGATCAGTTGGATTGTATGATGTATGAAAATGTCTATTTTGTGAATCACAGTTGGAATGGAAGGGATTGTCCCTTCTCCACTGAGTTCTGGCTCCACAGGCAACACTGAACTATTCCCAGCAAGGTCCTGCCAGTGGGACAGCCCTTTTAATTCTTAGACAGCTTATCTTTTTTAAGTCCTTGTTTCTTTTTCTGTGTGGTCTACTGGGCCAGACAAGGTGAAGTCTCCTACTCTTTTTTAATCTAAATACCAGGCCCAAGAAAAAGCCACTCTTTGCCTAGTTGCAACGACTGTGTTTCCAGACTCCTGATGGATATTATCTCTTTAGAAGGCCTGTTCTCTTCTACCCTCAGTGTTTTCTTCCATCTCTGTGACGTTTTATCCCCTATCATCTGCCTCCATTATTCCCCGTATATCCTCCTGATGCTTCTTTTAGCTCGTTCTTTCTTTTGCTGGTTCTTTATATTGCCATCATCCTTGTTCACGTCTTTATTGAATCTCACCTGGGTTATTGCAGTAAAACCCAACTGATCTCCCTGCCTTGTTTCTCCCCTAATCCCTCTTTCACACAGCTGCCCAAGTAATCTTCCCAAAGTAGTGCTGGGATTTTGTTATTCCCCTCCCTGAAAACACTCGACTGACTCCTTGATGCCTGTGGAATAAAACAGCTCTTCTGTGCGGCACTCAGGACTTCTGCTTTCTGTCATAACAGTGGTCCCCTGCATTGCGCCTACACTGTATCCAGACTTCGTCCTTTGGCTCTCATTGGAATGCACTTTCTTGTCTTTGCTTACGCAAATTATCGGTGTCATCTTCTCTGTGACACGGTCCTTGATGACTCCATGCAGAAGAATATGTGTTTGGTATTCATTTAGTAATTGCTACTTATTCCTTCAGCAAACAGTCTCCAAGGATGTGCTAGGGATATTAGACAGATAAAACACAGACCCTGTTCTCAAGTCACTTGTGAAACTTGCCATATAAACAATGGTTAGTAATGTAATGTGTTAGAGTATAAAATAGAGTTGTGTTCAAAGTACTGGGGTTACAGACTCTGTACACAAACATCTTGTATTCGGTCCCTGTTTTTTTTTTGTTTTTTTTTTTTTTAATTCTCTTTATATCATGTTGGGTGTTTGGTACTATTAGTTGCTTTTTTGTTAAATGCTGTTATTAACGAATTCTGCATTATTCCCTTGCAGTAATCCGGTGACTTGGTCATTCTGTGTTTCTCTATCACTCTTTCTTTTGTATCTTTGTTGGATGTATGTACAAGCAAGGA
>NW_012098099.1:1291853-1294161 GCF_000951045.1 Mandrillus leucophaeus
GTTGAGGTTCTATCGTCCTGGTGGGTGCAAGAGCAGGTTGAATATCTGAGCCTTTTACCTGTCAGCCATGCACACAGGGCTGTTGGTCTCAGGCACAGAGTAGGGACAGCAGCCTAGGGCTTTAGGGGTCAAATGAAGTTGCAAATGGTCATTGCCTGTGGTCTCATAAGTGTACAACATATAAATGCTCTTGTGGGGGAGATGGTTAAAAACTCTTGATTAGAGGAAAAGTTAAGGAAAAGAGTAGGGATATTTTAATGAATAAGCAGAGACTGATATATAAGCATTCTCATAAATACAGAAAATTTAAGCTCCGTTGTTAAACAGGGATGACGTGGATGGGCAAAATTATTTTCTTTCCAAACAAGATGACTCTTCCTCAGAATTTCTTTCCGTTCTTCACATTCTCAGATGATTTTTATTTTTTTTTAAGATTATTTCCAAGATGTTAGAGTTTAATCAAGGATGTTTATATTCTAATAGAGTAATTTGATTTTTAGATCATTAGAATGGAAGTTTAAGTGGCTAAAGTTTCCTAACAAATTTACTTTTTTCAGTCTGTGTTAGAAGTTAGAGAATATTAGGGCTATACGGAGATACATATAAATGGTGCAGTCATATATCTTGAAGTAATCATTTTGTATTATTCACTTTAATTTTGTAGCATCAGGGCACAGCTCTGATGAACCATAAAGCCACTTGAAGCACTGCAGCTAGTCTGAAATCACTGGGAAGGAATCATCTGCAGTTCAATCGACTGTGATATTTGGGAAACATTTGTGCACTCTTGTATTAGGAGTATAAAACTCATCATCTCAAATAATAGACATGTTATTGTTTCGTATTATTAAAATAGCAGTATTGGTATGACTAATTTTTAGCTACTATATAACTTAAATAGATACCTTTTCGCTTAGAAAGCAGCATTGCTTCTATGTATAAATAGAGGTGAACTTTTTAAAGTATACATTTATAGTAGATAATCAGTAGTTGTTTTTGGAATAAAAGGATATTTCAACCACATTTTCATGCAGTATATTAAATGGAACATAACCTGGCCATGCCACATTTTATCACTTACCCCTTCTGTTTATAAATTGCTGCCTTTTGAATTTCCTAATTATTTCTCAAGTTGGAATGAATTGTTACTGAGAAAGCATTATTTCCTCATCTGTAGAAACAGCAGCTTCTGTTAAAATCTGGATTGTCTTGAAAGAGCTTCCATTTAATATAGTCATTCAGTTTTAAAGGCGTAGAGTCATCTTTAACACCTCATAAGAAGACTTTTTTGCATATTCATGTTAATTCTGAAATATAATTAGTGTTACGGGGACCTGATTGCCACATGTGGACTGTCAGCTCTTCATCAGCTACTCATACCTGATCAAATCTTTTCAGTTGAGTATTGAAAACCTTGGGTCCCAAAAGAACAGGGGCATGTCAGAAGTTAACGCTTTCCATTGAACTTAATTGAGGCTTTATCATCCTTTAAATTTTTTCTTATTTTTAAGAAAATAACATTTTAACAAAACTCTGCCTCTGCTTTTATTCCGCTCTGTAGTTGTCTTTTTCTAGAGCTTTTGTTTATTTATGTATTTGCCTGTTTTCTCGTTACATGAGATGTGCTTCCGACTCCGAATGATTGTGGTTCTTGTTCTCTCGGGAGCTTCATTGAGCTTTTCTGTGCCAGATGCTGAGTTTAAAGTAGATTTCTGCTCTCTTGGGCTCACAATTAAGTGCCAGAGACAGGCAGCAAAGTGAGTTATTGTTCTGAAACAGAAATGCTTGGATAGAGACTGATGTGGGAACACACAGAGGGGTATGCCATCCTGCAGAAAGGAAGTTAGGGGCCTTCCCATAGGAGGTGATGCTTGCATTGAATCTTTTAGAAAGAGCAGGAATTAGCCAAGTGGTGGGCAACAGAGGCTGTGCATGGCCTATTCTAAGCCAACTATATAGAGTTAAAGAAAACATTTAAAAAAACCGGGATGTTTAGAATCTTGTGAATCTTTAGGATCTGGCTGGAAATGAGCCTGAAGAGATAGGTGGAGCCACACAATGAAAAATGGCTTTATCAGTAGGACGACTGTATATTTTACTATTTAAATGAGGATGAAAGGGCAGCTCTTAATAATTATACCTGGGCAGCCATGACAGACATTGACAAGGGCAAACTGGGATGTATGGTTATTCTGTTTAAAAGCCGTATTGAGGAATTTACTTTAAACAGAGTAGCAACATGCGTAATTTGCTTTTAGAAGACTAACTTTGGGATTCGCAGTGTGGAAAATGGGGTGTTGGAGAAGAC
>NW_012098099.1:1295196-1297363 GCF_000951045.1 Mandrillus leucophaeus
AGAATAGTGAGGCATGTGTATATATATTTTCCACATCCACGCTCATGAGGAATGAAGTACATCTGAGGCTGGCCAGCCAGGCTTCTTTGTTGGTTAAATGACTGTGACGCAATTTAAACAGTATTTGTAATACAAAAATTGGTTCTTTTTTATTTCGTAGTCTGGCTCTGGATTCTTCCTAGATACTCAATTCTAAGTGTAGTTATTTTAAAATCTAACTGTAAATATTTTAAATTGGTTTTAAATGAGAACAAAAGGGGGAAGGAAGATGAGTTGCTGCCAACACAGTGGCGACTCTCAGCTGTTCAGGGGCAGAAGGGCGAGGTCACTTGAGAAACTTGTGTACTTCAAGTGCAGGAGCGGTGAACTGGACCAGGGAGTGGGTAGGTCTGGTCCTTTTCACTATCTGTTCCCGGGATGAAAACATTAAATGGTTTTACTGTTTCAATGAAGGAAGTCATCTCTTCTCACTTTTAAGCGAAAGCCAGCAGTCTGTCTGGCAATTAATATGATATTTCCATTTGCTAAGGGGACTGAAATTTTCAGCGTCTTAATTTTCATTTCTTTCATTTTACATTTAATGTTTACTTTTGCATTACTTTGTTTTAATTCTGAACTAGTTTTTCATTATATGTTTAGTAATCATTGTTTCTGTTTTTTATGTTGAACATTTAAAAATCTTCATTTACTTAACATTTATAACATATCCAGAATTTAATATTGCTGTGATGCAGACTAGGAGTGTATTCATTATTTTTTCTTGTAGGATTTTTGTTCAGTCTCTTTCCTAATATTTGTGATGATTGTTCACTTGAGAGCTAAAGTCTTCTCCCCCATTTCCCTAAGGGGAAGCATATTGTAATAACTGTCATTAACACACAAACGTGTGCAATAGGTTCATGTTTTTATAGCCTATTTTTTGGTGGGAAGGAGTACTGATGTGCTAGGTAAGAATGATAGATTTTGCTTTTGTCATTGGGCCCATAAATAACAAAAATATAACAGAAAATAAAAACATAACAATAGTTTACTTATTTTTTTACTCAACAGTGTTTATATAACTCATTGTTGTCAATGCTGAGGGAAAAGAAAGTTGGAAGGAAGCAGTGGGTCAGCAGCATCAGTGTCACAAAGCAGTCAAGGATGGGAAGGCTGAAAGAATTCCCCGTTTGCTTCAGCCTCTGAAGTTCTTGGCAACCTTAGGGAGAGCAGTTGGCGATGGAAGGGTGGACAGCAGCTAACTGCCATGCTACTCAGGAGTGGAAGTGATGGGAGGCCCCGGAGCACTGAGTGGATGGCTCTCCTAGGGAACTGGCTGGAGCCCTTCCGTCTTCCCTTTTGCGTTTACTGAACCTATATTGTGAGACTTTCAAGAAAGCTTCATGAGAGTTCTCCAACTTCAGGATTGATTGTTTGATTAATATATTCTCCATCTTGAATCAAAGAAGGGTTTAGTGCTGGAGAGGAAATCTTAGAGCAACTGAAAAGATTGGAGAGTTTATAGTTAAAGAATATACTGTTCTGGCTGGGCGAGGTGGCTCACACCTGTAAATACAGCACTTTGGGAGGCCGAGGTGGGAGGATCACCTGAGGTCAGGAGTTTGACACCAGCCTGGCTAACATGGTGAAACCCCGTCTGTACTAAAATTACAAAAAAGTTAGCCAGACTTGGTGGTGCACACCTGTAGTCCCAGCTACTCAGGAGGCTGAGGCAGAAGAATCGCTTCAACCAGGAGGCAGAGGTTGCAGTGAGCCGAGATCACATCACTGCGCTCCAGCCTGAGCGACAGAGTGAGACTCTTGTTTCAAAGAAAAAAAAAAAAGGATATACTGTTCTGGTTTTAAAATAAGTCAATGAGAAAATAAGTATTTGTATTTGTTTTTGTTTTGTTTCATTTTGTTTTGTAGATGTATAGAAAACCTGGTATTAGGTGTGTTTTTCATAGGCTTCTTAAATCCAGGTGGAGGTCTTGCTTCCCTCCTGGGTGCATCATCAGTGGAGAGTAAAATAAGCAGTAAAATGAGCTTTTCCCAAGTATGAAAGAACAGACGTTTGCTTTTCACACATGGAGTGTAAGTGTGGCGTGCTTGCTAACTGTGACTAAAGAGCATGAAGCTGCATAGGCAACCATGTGGATGTTGGGATTGCTAACTAGTGGGTCTCTGA
>NW_012098099.1:1297413-1299951 GCF_000951045.1 Mandrillus leucophaeus
CTCAGGAGTGGAAGTGATGGGAGGCCCCGGAGCACTGAGTGGATGGCTCTCCTAGGGAACTGGCTGGAGCCCTTCCGTCTTCCCTTTTGCGTTTACTGAACCTATATTGTGAGACTTTCAAGAAAGCTTCATGAGAGTTCTCCAACTTCAGGATTGATTGTTTGATTAATATATTCTCCATCTTGAATCAAAGAAGGGTTTAGTGCTGGAGAGGAAATCTTAGAGCAACTGAAAAGATTGGAGAGTTTATAGTTAAAGAATATACTGTTCTGGCCGGGCGAGGTGGCTCACACCTGTAAATACAGCACTTTGGGAGGCCGAGGTGGGAGGATCACCTGAGGTCAGGAGTTTGACACCAGCCTGGCTAACATGGTGAAACCCCGTCTGTACTAAAATTACAAAAAAGTTAGCCAGACTTGGTGGTGCACACCTGTAGTCCCAGCTACTCAGGAGGCTGAGGCAGAAGAATCGCTTCAACCAGGAGGCAGAGGTTGCAGTGAGCCGAGATCACATCACTGCGCTCCAGCCTGAGCGACAGAGTGAGACTCTTGTTTCAAAGAAAAAAAAAAAGGATATACTGTTCTGGTTTTAAAATAAGTCAATGAGAAAATAAGTATTTGTATTTGTTTTTGTTTTGTTTCATTTTGTTTTGTAGATGTATAGAAAACCTGGTATTAGGTGTGTTTTTCATAGGCTTCTTAAATCCAGGTGGAGGTCTTGCTTCCCTCCTGGGTGCATCATCAGTGGAGAGTAAAATAAGCAGTAAAATGAGCTTTTCCCAAGTATGAAAGAACAGACGTTTGCTTTTCACACATGGAGTGTAAGTGTGGCGTGCTTGCTAACTGTGACTAAAGAGCATGAAGCTGCATAGGCAACCATGTGGATGTTGGGATTGCTAACTAGTGGGTCTCTGAAAGAACGAAAATGAAATCCTGGCTTCTATTTCTTATTCATTCCTCTCTGTGTCCGTGGGGATGCAGCATTTTTGAAGGAATCAATTATCCATTTGTTAGTCAGAGGAGCCTTACAAATTATACATTAGCAGATTGATTTCTTGGGTTCACCGTTGGGGGACTGATAGCTTAAGGTGGGATGATGAGGAGTGTCAAGGGAAAAGAAGTTGCCACAAAGAACACCATTAAAAGCAGCTTTTGAAATGACCGTGAATTTATTCCTAATTGAAGAGCTGACATAATCCATACTAAGTGTATTTATTTCAAGCATCTTACATTAGGTAATTGATTATCACATGAGGTGTACATGTTGGTAATTTTGCCTTTTCTTTAAATTTAAGAACTCGAGACCACCTGTAGTGGACTTAGATTTAGAAGGTGTGTGCTGGTCCTTGCCCCCTCCTGCTTACTCGGACTTCTTTTTTTATTCCATTAAGGAAACATTTTTGTATGTTCTATAGTGTCAGCTTGACATTATTGATTTTTGAACAAACTCACTTATATTGTCCAGAATTCCAAACATGTCTCCATTAGTAATAAAATTGTAGCTAATGGAAAATACAGCTGAGGCCATTTTTCTCTGGTCTTCTTTTCTCTGGTCACTCTCTCTTTCCTATATTTATGCCAGTATTACATCTTTGCAAACACACACCCCAAATTGTATGTTTAGATGTGATGCTTTCTGCTCATTGCTGTTATGGTGAAAGGTTTAGGAAAATCAGTCATTTTAGCTATGTAGAATCTTGTACTGGAAGGTTTCCCTCTATGTTTGGGAATATCCTGTACCCTTTCTCTCTTTCCTGTTGTTGCTGCTGTTGTTTTTTTTTTCCCTGTCGTTGCTGTTTGTTTCTTTGTTTTCAGTATATAGAAATGACAGATGTGTGTAAGGCATTTGTTTCTTTTATAGGAGGAATGATTATGGATGCCAGGCTAGTTGCATGCAACATTGACAGTTGTAATATTGAAATCCTGTTGTTTATTTGTTCTTTATTAAATGTTATGGAACTGTTATGGAAATGGAATGTGCGTAGTAATGGTACTCAGTTATCACTCAAAAATATGCATGTGAGTTCCTGGAATCCTGGTTTTAAATATTATATTTAATATCTGGTTTCTTTTTGTTTTTAGATTAATGAATTCGCTACCTTGCCATATTTTAAAACTATCTTCTGATTAGAAACAAAATAAATATTTTTTTTGTAGAAATCTAGTAAAACATAGAAAGGAGTAACCCAAACAATAATAACTTAGCACTCAGATATAACCAATGCTAATATTTGGGAGTATCTGCTTCCAGTCACATAGGTGATATACGAATACTCTAAATATAGTAATATTCAGCTAACCTGGAGTTAACCAAACTTCAAAGTTTGAGAGCACAGTTCTCCTGACAGCCAAATCTACCCAAGCCTTCTGACACACACTGCAAATTCTGGGGATTCCCAAAACCACCCTCATGTTTGATAGGTAGGAGACTCACAGAACTCACTGAAAGCTGTTGTATTAATGGTGCTTTATTACAGGGAAAGGATACAGGTCAAAAATCAGACAAAGGAAGAGAGAACATACAGGCTACAGCATGGGA
>NW_012098099.1:1300001-1322634 GCF_000951045.1 Mandrillus leucophaeus
TCTCTTTCCTATATTTATGCCAGTATTACATCTTTGCAAACACACACCCCAAATTGTATGTTTAGATGTGATGCTTTCTGCTCATTGCTGTTATGGTGAAAGGTTTAGGAAAATCAGTCATTTTAGCTATGTAGAATCTTGTACTGGAAGGTTTCCCTCTATGTTTGGGAATATCCTGTACCCTTTCTCTCTTTCCTGTTGTTGCTGCTGTTGTTTTTTTTTTCCCTGTCGTTGCTGTTTGTTTCTTTGTTTTCAGTATATAGAAATGACAGATATGTGTAAGGCATTTGTTTCTTTTATAGGAGGAATGATTATGGATGCCAGGCTAGTTGCATGCAACATTGACAGTTGTAATATTGAAATCCTCTTGTTTATTTGTTCTTTATTAAATGTTATGGAACTGTTATGGAAATAGAATGTGCGTAGTAATGGTACTCAGTTATCACTCAAAAATATGCATGTGAGTTCCTGGAATCCTGGTTTTAAATATTATATTTAATATCTGGTTTCTTTTTGTTTTTAGATTAATGAATTCGCTACCTTGCCATATTTTAAAACTATCTTCTGATTAGAAACAAAATAAATATTTTTTTTGTAGAAATCTAGTAAAACATAGAAAGGAGTAACCCAAACAATAATAACTTAGCACTCAGATATAACCAATGCTAATATTTGGGAGTATCTGCTTCCAGTCACATAGGTGATATACGAATACTCTAAATATAGTAATATTCGGCTAACCTGGAGTTAACCAAACTTCAAAGTTTGAGAGCACAGTTCTCCTGACAGCCAAATCTACCCAAGCCTTCTGACACACACTGCAAATTCTGGGGATTCCCAAAACCACCCTCATGTTTGATAGGTAGGAGACTCACAGAACTCACTGAAAGCTGTTGTATTAATGGTGCTTTATTACAGGGAAAGGATACAGGTCAAAAATCAGACAAAGGAAGAGAGAACATACAGGCTACAGCATGGGATAGTTTCAAATGTAAAGCTTTCATTGTCCTCAGGATGTGCTACCCTCCTGGTATAGATGTGTGCTGACCAGAGAAGCTCACCTGAGCCTCAGTGTTCAGGATTTTTATGTAGACTCTATTACACAGCATGATCGATTGAGGATTATTCATGTGGTTAATCTCAGCTGCCAGGTTGACTAATACCACTCTGACCCAAAGCCCCCACCCACTACATGATTGGTCTTTTTGCTTTGTCCAGCTCCCACACTAATATGATTGGGTATGGCAGGCCTACCCTAATGTCTGGTCTGGCCAGCCCCCTGCCTTTGACTTAAGATGTTCCTGTCTGTTACACAGAAACCAAGGGCAAAGACTGAACCTCTCATTGGACAAAGCCAAATACCTTAGTACATAATACCTTTTTGTTAACTTAATTTCTAAGAATTATCATTTAGATGCTTTGCTTTTAGAAATTAAATTTCTATTTTTTAGTATCTTACAAAAGAAACTTGTTGTGAAAAGGCCCTTGTGAAATAATCTTTCTGCTTCTCTTTGGTCATAATAGGTAATGTATATTTTAAATAATTTTGATACACATTTTCAAATACCCTTCAGAAACATTTTCCAAATTTGAATTACTACCAGCAGCATGAGTATCCTTCTTTGTGCTTCTTTGCCAAAACTATTTTTAAAAGTTTGCTATTTCCAAAGGTAAAATATATTGTTTTGATTTTCATTTTGTTGTTGTTGTTGTTAAATTGACTCTTATTCTTGTTTACCTACAATTTATGCACATTGACTGTTTACTTGGTTTGATTTTGGTGACTAAAAAATTCAAATTTATTCAAAAATCACTCCAAAGAAGATTTTAAAATGTGTAATAAGGTACAAAGATGTTTGCAGTCTGCATGACATGGGGTAAATATCCTTAAATATCCTTAACCTATAATGACTTCTTATAAATCAGTTTAAAAATTACAGACATCTCAAAAGTAAAATAGTTTATGCTCCTGGATTCATTCTTAGAACCGATAGCTTAAGACTGCAGTTTTTACTGATGTGTTAACTAGTTTTTCTCTCCAATTCTATTTAAAGTGACCCAAGAAATGGAGAATATTTATACTTTCACTTTGAAACAGAGAAGGGAAGACTGTAGTAAATAATCAAGTACTAAATAATGTGATTGCATTGATTTCAAGGAGGCATAAATCAAGTATAATTTATAATAATTTAAAAGTAATTGCTAATAAGATAAAAGTAGATCAACATCATCTAATTCTTGGATAGAAAAGAAAAAAATTTGAGTAATATAGCAAATAATAAAAAATGAAATGGGGACACATAAAAACTGTAAAATAATGTAGTAACCAAGCTAATACTAGATGGATCAGATATTCTGTTACTATTAATTAAAGAAAAATAACCTTAGCTTTGAAGGACACATATTTTACAAAATGATGAAAGTGAAAAATAAAAATGTGAGCAAAATACACAGTAAAAAGCCAAACAGAAATCAAGTGTGTTGGCGGTAGAAATGTGACAAAAACTAGAATTTAGAGCAAAAGAGCATTAACAGCAGAAGGCATAGTATATTGATTACATTTACAAGTTAAAAGGAAGGTTGAGTATAATCATTATACCCTTTGATATGCCAAATTATAGGGCATCTAATATCTGGACCAAAATTCATTTGAAATTCAAGGATAAATGAACAAAACTACAATTGGAGTAAGAAGTTTTTAAAACTTGTTTTTAATCAGTTTCGATAGATGAAGGAAGAAAACAGTAAGTATATAGAGAAATTAAATAATATAAATAGCATGATTTAAAAATACATATTTTGAGCCTAAAATGGAGAATATGCATTATTTTTGAAATTATATCTTAGGTTACAAAGAGAAATTATTACATTTCTAAAAACAGATATTATACAAACCACATCCACAGACCACAATTCATTCACACTAGACTTTATTAATAACTAGATTAATGGGCAAATACAGCATCACCATCCTTGGAAATGAAACAAAATGTTATTTTCTCAAAAAGGAAATAATTATTGTAATTACACGTTAACTTTTGTCCTTTGGTTTGTGGCCAGTGATAATCAAAAGCATTTTATTATATGACTGACAAATGAGTAATTATAATTATTAGGTAGTATATTAAAGTCTGGAAATTTCAAGGTGGTGAACAAAATTGTTCTAAAATAAAAAGGGAAAAAATTAAGGAAGAATAATAAGAAATTAATAAAATAGAAAAATTTTAAAATAAAGCAAATTGATGAAAATATTGTTTCTGCAAAGAGGCCACCAATACAGCGGATATACACCTGATAATGATAATCAAAGAAAAAAAGGAAACAAAGTACTTATACCTGTAAGATATCTGTATATTTGCAAATATGAAATAGGAAAAGTAATAGTACCTACCTTATAGAATTGCTGTGTTAAATGATGCATGTATAAAACTCGTAGAATAGAGCCTGATGTATAATGACCATATAGTAAATATTAACTTAGTAGTAATAGTTTTACTATTTATTCTTAGTAGTATTAATCTCATCAGTATTATTAAAATAGTTAAAGAATAAAAAGTAAAATGAAAGTTGTTTCCATCACTAATGAATTTAAAATGTGCTATTTTTTTTTTTCTTGGAAAATATAAATGACCAGATTAGATTGAGAACATTTGAGTAGCTTGACAATTAAAGTGGAAGAAAATGAAAAAAAGATCTCAAAATTTAAGAAATAACCCATTAAAGATGTTGATCTCAGACATTTTTATGAGCCGGTTCTTTTTTATCTTCTTAAATTTTTAATGTTTATTGTGAAATGTAACTTTACATAAAACGTGTAGTAAAACAGATCGTCACCATGCAAACAGTCACAAAACTACCACTCTGTTGAGAATAAACCACGTGACCCTTCCTCATCACCGTGCTCTCTCTTCCCCTCAGAGGTAACCACTATACTGACCTTTATAGTAATAACTCTCTGACTTCTCCATTTTATTTTACAACCTGTATGTGCACCCCCTACACACTCTGGTTTTGCCTATTTTTGTATGTTGTGTAAATGGAATCACACAATACGTGTCAGGAATGAGGAAAGGATGCTTCCTGTGATTGCTGCTCCTTGAATAAAACTGTCAAACGAATGTTAAGACCTCTCAGGGGAAACATATAAAACTTTATTTAGAGATATCGAAGAAGACCCAAATAAATGAAGAAATATTCCATGTTTGTGGATTGGAAGATTCAATATTACAAAGATAACAAAGGGAGAGCTCTCAACATTTTACCATTAAGTGCAATATTTTCCTTACCATTCAGAAGACATTCTTTAAGAGGTTGAGGAATTTTTCTCCTAGTGTGCTAAAAGTTTTTTTTTTTTTTAATACCATGAATGGATATTAAGTTTCATCAAAAACTTTCTGTATCCGTTGAGATAATTCTATGATTTTTTCTCATTTATCAATGTAGAAAATTCGTGTTCATAGGTTAAATCAGCTTTGTAGTTTTGGAATAAACTTGGATTTTCTCTATAGGTTGGCTTTGTTAATCGTTTCTTTAGGATTTTTTCATTTATGTTTGTGGGTAAGATTTACTTGTACTTTTTCTTTCCCCTAATATTCTTGTTGAGTTTTATTAGTATAAGGTTATCCTAGTCTGTTAAAATGGGTTGAGGAGCATTTCCTTTTTATTTTTTCTCTGGAAGAATTTATGTTGAATTGGAATTTTTTATTCTTTGAACATTCTCTCATGAAGTTAATATTCTAGTTAGTGAATTTGAAAATAAATAAGTAAAAGATATGCTAAGATAGTGGCAAGTGCTAAGGAGAAAAAAGCAATGAGGAGTTATGAAATGTTTGGGTAAAATGTTGAACTTTTAGATTGGTTGGCCAGAGTCTCACTGAGAAGATGATTACCAGCACAGAGTAGGCAGAAAAGCATCCCAGGCACAGGGTTGACAAATGCAAAGGCCTTAAGGCTTGAGAAGCAGCAAAAGGTCATCAGGACTGGAGTAGAGAGAACCAGGGGGAGAGGGGATGAAGTCAGAAGTTGGAGGGAAGGCAAAGGCCAGATAATTTAGGACTGTCAGGTCATAGTAAACATGTTGGCTTTTTTCTTGAGATAGGAGGCCATTGCAGGGTTTTAAGCAAAGGAACGACTCTTATTAACCTGTTAACAGTGTCACTGTGCAGCCTTGGGATTGAGAACAGATTTCTAGGAGAGTCAGGGCAGGAGAAAGTCACTTAGTTAGGAGACAATTATGATAGAATGATGGACCAGGATAGAATGATCGACCAGGATAGCAGCTGTAGGGGTGGTGAAATGTGGTCCAAGTCTGAATAAATTTCATCAGAAGAGGTGATAGGAATTGTGAAATATTAGATATAGAGTGGACATAAAGACAGGAATCAAAAGTGACTTGAAAGTTTTTTCCCAGAGCAACTAGAAGGCATTAACTGAGGTGGGGAAACCATCAGGAAGAGCCCTTTCCAGAGGAAATATTGGGATCTTGGTTTTAGATATGTTTTAGATGAGGTGCATATTAGGCATCCAAGTACAGGTATAAAAGAAATCATCTTAGATACTGATCTGGAATAGGGAGAGGCCCAACCTGGAGATAAAAATGTAGGGGTCATTCCATGGCCTGGAGAAAATATTATGTTTTGAGTATACATGTAAAAAAGAAGAGGCGCAAGGACTGAACCATGAGATGTGGAAGTCAGGAGTTATCAGTGGTGCTACGTGTTCCAATTAGGTGAAGTAAGTTAGGATTGAACAAGGACCATTATGTTTAGCAGCATTGGGGTCATTTGATCTCAAAATTCACAAGAATAAATACTTGAGAAAAGCCAAAGAAAATGTGAAAAATTGTGACTGAGACTTACTAGATACCAGAACATACTGTGTACACCCTCTATAATTAAATCAATGCTGAATTGATATGGGAATGGACAGAGACCACAACTGAAAACCCAGAATGTTACGTGAAAATTAGCTGGACGTGGTGGCACCTGCCTGTAATCCCAGCTACTTGGGAGGCTGAGGCAGGAAAATCACTTCAACCCAGGAGGCAGAGGTTGCAGTGAGCTGAGATTGTGCCACTGCACTCTAGCCTGATGACAGAGCTAGAATTCGTCTCGGAAAAAAAAAAAAAGAAAGAAAATAAATTCTGAAATGTGAAAGACTTAAATATAAGAAATAAAATAATAACCATCATGCAGAAAAATAGGAGACTGCATATACAATGTCTGGATAAATATTATACTTCATACCCTAAAAATAGAAAAGAGCTCTTATAGATTGACAAAACAACAAACATGTTAATAGAAAAAAAATGAGTAAGAGAGGTGAACAAGCAGTTTACAGAAGAGCAAATTAATTGGGCAATAGACTTAAGAAAAATGCTTAAGTTTATTAGTAGTCAGGGAAATGAATCAATGAATATTGATTGTTGGCAGAAAAAAAGTGAAAAAAAACCACAACCTTCTATTGCTTATAGAGGTACGTGGGAAAAAGGATTGTCTTACCTTAAAGGTATGATTTTTCCCCCCATAATGTTGCTAATGTGATGGCACAAATGGTTTCCATTCAGTGAGAAACATGTTGTATTGAAAACTTTGGTTTATTTGCACTTGGAATACTATTGTGTGGTATGCATTCCTTAGTAGCACTGTGGCTGTAGACACTCACATAAATTCTTGAAGCCTCATTTTCCTCATTGTGAGATGGAGATAACCAGCCTTAGCTGACTACTTTCCTCTGGGGTTCAATAACAGATCTTGTATATGCCAGGTCTTTGGAAATGATATAATGTGATTTACAGAATATTAGGATAGGCCATGAGCTTTTCAATACCAGAGTCCAAGAACAAATTACATAAACACGTATATAGAAAGAAAATCTACTAAGTGTAACTTGCAGTAAAGAAGAGCTTTGTAAAGAAGGCTTGATGTCTTAGTTGCTTTCATTATTGGGTGTCAGTTTTCTAAGCACAGAACAACGCTGTCCAGTAGAACTTACTGCAGTGATGATGTTCTGTGATCTGTATTCTTTCCAGTACGAGTCACATGTAGTCGTTGAACAGTTGGCATGTGTTAGTGCAGCAGAGGAACTGATTTATCGAATTTTAATTTAACTTTCAGTTTTAAAGGCTGCATGTGGACAGTACCATATTGGACAGGAAACCTAGGCTGCACACACTTACTAAATTATAATTTGAGGCAGCTTACAACCAGATGCCAAAGAAATTACCATCAGAGGTTTGTGGAGTTTATATTTGCCAAGACTAAAATCAATATTAAAAAATTGTTGTTTGATGAACCCACAATCTGAATAAGGAAACTATTAACAGAAGATACTCAATTTGAGGAAGGAATTTATTCAAAGACTATAGAAGTTGAACATTTAGACTTCTCAGCCAGAAGTCCAGACATGCTGGTCTAGGTGCTTTCCCAGATCAGCTTTTGCTTTCTTTGTAGATTCTCTGCTGCCCAGTACAGTATTTTTCACTCTTCCCAGGTTGTAGCCCTGACTCCTCTGTTTTCTCTGTTTTGATTCCCTGCTATGAGCTTCAGTTTATTCTTCTACAAAATGGATCAAATATCTATCTTCAAGGACCTTTACTCTTCTAACATTCTAGGAACTTTAAGGAACTAGCTTATTTTTCATGGACTGCATCTCAGGAGTGTTGCTCGTGTGGTGATTTAGGGATGGAGATGAGAAAGGATTTTGTAGCCAGGAGTCTCATCTCCATGTCGGAATGTCTTTCAGCAGCATCAATCAGTGGGTGGCCCTTTTGAGGTCTGGGAGCCTTGGTCTGCCCTGACCTTTGCCTACTTGCTCTATATTTTTCACTTGAAGATCCCAGATTCAACTTTGCATATTTACATTTATTTTATCAACAAGCCAAACCATTTTAAGGCTAAATATTTTTTAAAAACTACTTTGGAAGCTCCTGTTGTAGCTGCTGTAGGCTTACTTTTCTTCTCATAGTTTCTACTGTGCTTTGTGTAAGATAGTTGGAAACTGTCATTATTTAATAAGAAAACAAAGAGTTTACTATTTTACAAAGAGCAAAGACATTTGATTGTTGATACATATGTTCCTGAAGTTTTACACATCTTTTCGTCTTTTTCTTTTTAGAGTCCTGTGAAGATAAATCAGATTAGCTTGGATGAAAGTGGAGAGCACATGGGCGTGTGTTCAGAGGATGGCAAGGTATGGCAAGAATGTGGTCATGCTGAGAGTTCTGCTGTGGCGCCAGCCCCAGGTGATCGGAACAGCACCTTGCTTACTATATACCTGCATTAAGACAATCTTGATTATTCTTTCTGAGTATTGAACTTGCTTCTGATTGGTCATAATTAAAATAAAATATATTTTGCACAAATGTGCCTTAGGAAAAGTAATTACAAGAATGTCAATAATGTAACTTGTATTAAGCTGATTAACAGCTGTGGCAGGGTGACGTGTCACCTTAATCATTACTACCGTGCCACTTCTACTTCAGTGACTAGTCTGCAGTTCCTGCAAGATAGTAGTTTAATGCCTTTCTGCCATAAATCCACAAAATTGGATTTTGTGGGCATGATTTCTGTGGGCCAGTGGTTTTCATTTTCACACACAAGTTATGAATGTTTCTCTTGAATTATAGAATCTTTTGATAAGCAATCATAGTTTATCAGAAGAATAAAGTGTCTTACAATGGCCACATTAAATAAATGTAAAATCAATATATGTACAGTTTTCTAAAAACCTGGTGCCTACTTCCTCGACCAAGGACATACATCATTTGTGCAGTGTATAACTAACAATTATCAGTGCTTCTTGCTGATGTTGAGCTGTGACATTTAATGGTTGTGGTGATTGATTTTCCACTTATAAGAATGTCTTTTTTGTTTTTAAGTCGATGGAAATCTTTTCTAATGTTGGTTTGCAATGATAAAATTCTAATGCACAGTATATTTAAGCTACTTTTCTAAAATAACAGTTTGAGAGAGTGCATTAAGAATCATTATAGATCTTTACATATTCCTTACTGAGTAAAGCAGATTTTCTAATCTAATTTTGTATTTTTTATGTGCCCTAAATTCAGTGGGCCATTAAGATGGGTAAATTAAAAACAGTAAAAGTTTAAAAGTGTAAAAGAGTAATATATATATCTTAGTGTAAAAGAGATATACCCATTTAATCTGTTAACAAAAAGCAACATGAAGTCTCTTGACATACAAGAATGCATTTTATAGATCTAAGCCTAATGTTGCCCAAAGAGTCTTTTGAAACAGTAATTGGAACACTAGTGCTTTTCAAAAAGCACTGTCAAATTTTCAGTACTTTCAGAAATTTTGAGCTTGTCATGATTATCAGAGAGAGATGAGGGAGGAGTTGGTTTGTGCGGAAATTGAGAAGAATTATCCACACCGCTGAAACATTTTTTGTGTTCATGTATTTGTAAAGAAAGATAATCTTCATTTTGTTTTCTTAAAGGTGAAGAATTCCTTTTGGGCTGTTATCAATTTAACCGAACTAATTTGTTCAAAGATAGTACTCATTTTTTTAAAAAACTGGAAACGAATTTTTACTAAATACTTCATCTAGGAATTTTCAGAGCTTTAAATGTTGAAGAATTATTATTTAATGCACCAAAGTGGAATATGTTAGCTACTCCATCTGGTGGATAAGATGAACCTCAGATTATCTCGTGGTACCCTTCTTGTCAAACACCTTTGGTTTCCTATTTTGGTGAAATTTATAGCTGCCATATTTTGGTGTGGAACTGTGATATATTTTGGGAAATGATTTTCCCATATTTTTATTAACATTGATAGAATTGAAAATAAATCTTTTAGTACACATACTTATATGTAAGCTACCCCCTTACCATGGGTTAGTCAGTATTGTGAAAGTTGAGAAGCTAGTATAGAATGATCTGGTAAAGTGGTTAGTGATGATAAAAACATAAAGACATTACACAAATACATTCCAGATATCTAAATCTAATGCTTCTTTAAATAGGTTTTGTGGGTATTTTTTTCTTTTCTTCAGTCTGTTAAGGATCCTTGTTAAATAACTATTTATTAGGTTATTTCAAGGGTAACCTTTGATATTTGCATTCAGTTTTCAAGTCATAATTCCATCAGTTGTTTAAAATTTACTCTGTTTATTCAGCTGGTGGTCATTTTCAATCTTTTTTTGTCATGACTTTTCTACACTTGAGTTCTGCATTTTGAGACACACACATATATTGTGTGTGTGTGTGTGTTCAGTTTCAGTTCACTGGCATATGTTTCTAGAAAACTTTTAGGATAAGCACATAGAAGGTTTATTTTGGGATCGCTTGCATATGTTGCTTTCATGTGTAAATATAATTTAGTATAAAATTCTGGGTTGGAATATTTTCTCTCAAAATTTTGGAGACGTTGTTCCCTTTTTTCTGACATTTATTTTTGTAGACACGTCTGAAGCCAGCTTACTTTTGTTCTTTTCTAAAACCTTTACAATTTTTTTTTTGGTCCTGCCTTGGAACTTGGACTAATAATAATAATTACAACAAGAACAACAACAGTAATAAATGGTTTGTGTAATTCAGTTTGCTAAGTTATGTCTAGTTCTGGTCTCTTTTCATTAATTTTGTCTGGTGCACAATCAGTCCTTTTGATCCATACACTGAAGTATTATTTTCATTTCAGAAAAGTTTACTTCAGTTATAATTTTGATGATTGCCTCAGTTGCATTTGTTTTCATTTCTTCAAAGAAACTCAATAGTATAAAGCTGAAGGCAATATTGCTTAGAGGCTAAGTGCATAGCTCTGTATTACAGCTGCCTGGGCTGGCATTCCCACTCGCTGTGTGAAGTTGGGCATGTTGCTGGGCCTGGCAGTGCCTCCCTCTCCTCAGCTTGGCAGTGGGAGGCCCCTGAGGAGTGTTGTGAGGTGCAGAGTATATGGTGAGCTGTCAGTTATGTATTAATTGTTTTTATTACTAACCATTCATTTTTAATCCATTGCAGTCTGGCCTCTTCCTGTCTCCCATTCTTGTACCTGAACTTTTCAAGGCAAGGGGGTGAACAATCAAAGCACTATTTACCCTTCTCTTCCTTTTGGCAGTACATAAGTTGTACAGAAAAGTGTTCATTCATATTGTGTGATGGCTCACACATGTACTTTGCTTTCTCATTTTTAGCTTTTTATTTCTGTGTAGTCAGGGAGAGTTTCTCTACTTGTTTATGCCCTTCGCTGATTCACTTTTCTTCCAAAGTCTGTTTTGTGTCTTACTACTTCCTGGAGTAGATTTTTATTCCATTTTGCATTTTTAATTTTTCTGAAATCTTTCCCAATTCTGTTTTCATATCAGCCTGATATATATTTAATTTTTAAAAAATTACAACTTTTTATATGCCATGGAGTGTCAGGCGGGTGTTGTCTAGTGGTTAGCAGTGGAATTATCCTGTCACTTTTTAGCTGTGTGATGTCTGCTAAGTTATTTATACCTCTTGTGCCTCAGTCCATTTCCTCCCCTGTAAAATGGGGATAATAACAGTACCTACTTATTGGGAGGATTAAATGAGTTAATATATGTAAATTACTTGGAATAGAACCTGGAACAGAAGAATCACTTATTAATTGTGAGTTATTATTATAATCATTGTTGTCATCTTCCTGTTTTTCTGCTCCAGGTTCATAGAGGTCTGATCTTCTTATTGTGGTTGCCAAACAGTTTTCTAGTTTTTCTTTGGTTTCTGGTTAATATGATTTATTAAAACATGGTTTTTCTCCCTTTGAGTCTTTGGAATGTTCTGCAGGACTTTTTTAATAGACCTTGACTATGCTTTTTGTTTGATTTGTTTATTCATTCCAGAACAGGGAGATCTCCTTCTGAACCTGGGTTAGCAAAGAGATTCAATGTCTAACTTGCCCTTGTTATTGTTTTGGGTATTTTAGAATCACGCTAGTTCAGTAACAGGGACCCTAAAATGAGCTCAGTTTCCAGTAACTAGATGAAGGCAGCTCTCTACGGGGAACTAGAGGCTTCTGTCATCACTCTCTGGTCTCTGATAGTCAACCTGGGTGGAGAATATGAAAACCAGCAATCTTGACCACCAGAGTCCCTTTAGCTACCACTGGAGGTATGATGACAGTTCACATGTCCACCCTATTTTGATTTTTAGTGTGTTGTTTGGAAGTGGAAGTTTGAAAGAGGCTGTTACAAGGGAAGTCTAACTGGGAAGGTTGTATAGCACTCTGGCCACCTCTGTCCTAGTTTCTCTGCATCAGGGCTGTTGCCCAGTATTCTGGTTGGCAAATACATAGAGTTTCATGCTAAAGTGGAGAATGATTACATCCCTTACTGTTTCATGAGGGTAGGTTTCCTCTATTTCAGGTAATAAAACACATACTACGTACTTCTAAGGTACTCACATGGCTCTCTGGTTTGTAGCTAATGAGAAGTCCCCCAGGACTTTGCAGCAGATTGGTTCTATGGCCAATTGTTAGGAATTTTCTCTTTTTCTTCATTAGGTATTTTTGTTAGCAGATTCAGGGAAGTTGTTAGGGCTTCTACAGGAGATACCATTTTCAAAAGAGTCCTCTCTCCTGTAACCTTTAATTACGTGATTCTTATCTCGGATGAGCTCTTCCCAAAAGCGAAGGGATTCCCTTCACAGATAAGTGTGAGTTTCACTGACAAAATGGCAAAATAAATAAAGAGGGAGAGAGAGGGGAAATAAATGAGAATTATTTTGGATTTTATTAGCATTAGTGGTATAACCTGTGACCAGTTAGTTTGGCATGTCGTAGTAGTGAAATGAACCAAAACATTGAAGGTTTTACAAAACACCCTTGTGTGGATACTGACAAAGCTTATGAGATTTGTCTTGTGAAGTTATATTTTTTGATATTGAAATAGAATATAAGAACAGTTGAGGAAAATGTTGCTCAGATAAGCATAGTAATAGAAACTGACCAGAGAGTTCTGTGCTTGATTTGCCACCTTCAGCAGTTACTCCTCCAGCCCCTGCTGTGGGTATGACAGTGATATTTTTGCTTCTGGCGAATTCTCAAGGATAGTGATGCATATCGGTGCCTGTTTACTATGAACTTGTTTGATTTTGTTCTCTTTTTGTTTATTCCTCTTTATCACTATACTATTATGCCTTCAATATGCATTTTTTATTTTTAAAGGGACATTTATCCTTGGCAATTCCTAATTTAATTTTCAGCATTACATCCACAATCCCGGTATTTATCCACACATTTACTGATCTGTCAGTCCTTTTCTGCAGGCTTATGCATCATTTGTTTACATCTCATATACTTTTCTGCGTAATAGAAATCGCTTTTCTCTAAAAATTACCTTTATCCCATCTGTAAGGCAGAAGGAAGTTTATCCATTTGAATGAATAGTTGGCTTCATTTAATTTCAATTTCTGTCATAGAGTACCCTTAATTCAAAGTCTGATATTCATGTTCTTTTCAGTTTGGCACATATTTAAGGCTTTTGAATGTTTTTTATTGTGGTTCTATTCTACTCTTCTTACACTTTATGTAAAAAGATATCTTTCTTTTTTGCAAGTTTCAGTTTATCCTATATAAAGATAACATGTAGAAGAATAGGATTTAGAATGCCTGGGTTCTGGTTCTAACTCTTCTGCTTATGATTTTTGTGACCTTAGGCAAGTCATTTTTCTACAGAATCATCTGTTCAACAGGCATAATGATGTTTGCTCTCAGACCTAGCATTTTTGCTATGAGGACCAAATGAGGAACAGCAGAACATTGCCAATTGTGCAGAACTTCAAAAATATCATTTCACCTCACCAGAAAGTTTGATTTTGTTTGTTTGGGGTGGGATTTGGCCATTAGTTTCCAGGGATTTTAACTGTACAAGTGTGTTTGAGAACCACTGAGGTAAAGCATGTTGAAGCATTTAGGGATGTCAGTTAGTAGCAGTAGTGTGAGATTTCACACAAGACCATGCAGTACATGACCTTATTGTACTGAAAAGAAATAGATTATGTTAGGAGAAGTTCAGCGTGCTAGTTGAGCAGGTGTTCATACTGAGGTAGCTTCACCAAGGTGGCCACTTGTTGATTCGCTCCGTTAAGATTCACATGATTCAGGAGCCTTCTTCCTTTCACCTAGTTTTCTTAGATTTGTTGGGGTCCATCAAGTTAAACTTCCCCAAGTAAATTGAAACTCTGAATGCAGTGCTTTCCTTTTCTGCTTCTTAGCCATTATTTTATAAGATATTTGTTATATTATCCTATGCCTATATATTTCCATAAAAGTAATGACTTTATAGCCTCTGAACAATGAGAAGCCAGATGATGGGGGGCATATGTGTATTTGCCATGTCAAAAATACATTTCAAGGCTGGCTTCAGGAAAAATGAAATTCCCTCTGTTTTACATTTTATTATCGCTTGTTTGTGGGACCCGAATAACAAACTTGGCACAAGTATATGAAAACAGTAGTTACAATATGAGTGGATGGTCCCAAAAACTTTAATTTTAATGCATGAATCCATCTCCCAAAATTATAACATAAGTGAATTTCCTGCTTGGGACTTGAAAGAATGAACCACTCAGAACTTACCAAGATTAAAATAAGAAGAAATTGAAAGCTTGAATAGCCCTATATTTATTTTTCAAATAGAATTTATAATTGGAAACCTTTTCACAAAGAAACTATCTTAGTCCATTTGTGTTGCCATAACAAAATACCTTAGACTGTGTAGTTTATAAACAACAGAAATTTATTTCTCACAGTTCTGGAGGCTGGGAAGTCTAATTTCAAGGTGCCAGCATTTGGCATCTGGTGAGGGCTGCTCTCCTTGCTTCCAAGATGGTGCCTTATTGTAACTTCACATGGCAGAAGGGATGAATGATGTGTCCTTGTGTGAGAGAAGGCAGAAGAGCAAAAGGGCTAGCTAGTTACCTCAAGCTCTAGCTAGTTACCTCAAACTTCCTTATAAGGGCACTAATCTCACCTATGAGGGCTCCACCTTCATAACTTAATCATTTACTAAAGGCCCTACTTCTTAATACCATCGCCTTGGAGGTTAGGTTTCAACACAATGAATTTGGGGAGAACACATACATTCAGACCATAGCAAAGCTAAGACCTAGATGGCGTCACCAATGAATTCCCACAAAAGTTATAGAAGAATAATACCACTATACTAGAGACTAGAAAGAGAGTGTGAACATATTCAAATGTTAGGAAATACTTCTCATTGACTCTAGTACTATTTGTTAACTCCAAGCTAACAAATAGATCTCATGGAATTCTCATGCTGAGAATATAAATAACTATCACTTTGGAGGTTAGGTTTCAATGTAATGAATTTGGGGGAACACAAACATTCAAACATTCTCATGGTAAGAGTGTAATTAATTTGAAACCACTTTGTGAAACGGTTTGCCTATTAAATGTGAACATGCACATAAATTATGACTCAACAATTCCATTCTGTTATACATCCTTCATAAATATGTGTATAAGTGCACCAAAAGATTTGCAAAGTGTGTTCTTAGCAGCATTATTCATGATAGCCACAATCTGGAAACAACCTAAGTGGTCATCAGTGGAAGATGGATATGTGAATTTTGATGTATTCATACATCGAAATAATACACAGCAGTGGCAAAGAACCAACCTCCACTATATGCAACAGTGTGGCTAAATCTCACAAAGAAAATGTTAAATAATGAATGAAATAAATCAGTGAAATAGAATATGATTCCTTACTTATAAAATTCTAACACCAGCACAACTTATCCATGGCAATAACTTTGAGGGTAGTGATTAGTTGGATGGTGTTATATACTGGAAAGGGAAACATAGGAGCTTATTGGCTTCTATTTCTTGATCAGAATGATGGTTACAGGGATATGTTTGTGTCGTAAAAATTTGTCACACTATGAATTTATGATTTGTATTCTTTATAGCATGTGTTTTATATTTCAGTTTTGTTTTTGTTTTGTTGTTGTTAAGTAAAGCACTCAGAAAATATACTAAGTATGAATAAAGTAGCCTGGAACAACTTTAAGGGAGACACTGATAAGCAGGAACTTAAATCTATTTCTGTGTTCTCAGTAGATTCAGCATAAGGTTGTGAGTTAAGTGTGGTTCACCTAATCTCTTACCATATTGATCTACGTGGTTGGTTTATTTTATATATAAGACAAAGACTTAAAAAAAAAAAAGCTTCCCTTTCATTTAAGGGATGAAAAAAATAGTTCCTTTAGGGATAGCTTATGGAAGTTTATAAAAGAATATTAATAACTTATTCAAATCTGTTTCATTTTTTTAATGGCATGCATTTAATACAATTTATGGTGATTGAAGGGAACTCTATCCGTGGAATGCTTATAAAAGCTTAATTGCAGCAAAGTACCCTCACCCTGATGGGATTTTCTTTTTTCTTTTTCTTTTTCTTTTTTTTCTTGAGACGGAGTCTCACTCTGTCACCCAGACTGGAGTGCAGTGGCGCGGTCTTGGCTCACTGCAACCTCCGCCTCCCAGGTTCAAGCAATTCTCCTGTCTCAGCTTCCTGAGTAGCTGGGACTACAGATGCACACCACCATGCCCGACTACTTTTCATATTTTTATTAGAGACAGGGTTTCACCATATTGGTCAGGCTGGTCTTGGAACTCCTGACCTTAGGTGATCCACCCACCTTGGCCTCCCAAAGTGCTGGGATTACAGGCATGAGCCACTGCGCCTGGCCGATGGGATTGTTTTCATTAGATATTTACTAGAGGTCATAGGGCCTTAGAATTATTAAATGTTCTACTTTTCTTATTGATAGTATGTGTTCGTACTGACTTAGTAACCTTCTCTGTTGCTGTCATGGTGAACTGATACAATCCATTTTCTTTGTAGGTGCAGGTGTTTGGACTGTATTCTGGAGAAGAATTTCATGAGACTTTTGACTGTCCCATTAAAGTAAGTTTTCAGCAAGTTTTACTTTTTCTAAGGGTTTTCTCAAGTAAGGCAATATGGATTACAGTAATTTGAACATTACCACTTCTGTATTAATTTTGTCAGTAAGTGTCTGTTCAACACTTCAGATGTACTGGATACTATTTAGACGCTATGAAAGAAGACAGAATGTGTATTTTGTTATTGTGATCTCAGTCTGTCTTCAGGGGTATTTTATTGTAGTGAGTGAGATCACACACACACACACACACACACACACACACACGGTCTGTGATAAAAGACTCAAAGAGGTAGAAATAATATTAAGCATTCCAAATCTGAAAGGAATCACTTTTAGCTGTTCTTGTCAGTGATGGCTTCATTGGTGGAGTGATATTTAACTTGGCTTTAATAAATGGAGAGGGACTGTTGGGAGAAGCTGGTTTTCCATGTGGAAGAACGGCATAATAGAAATGGAGAGGCTAAAAAGTTCAACTTGTGTTCAGGAAATAGCAAGTGGTCCATTTTATTTGGTACATAAAAGACTGATTTGACAAGAGAATGTGGAGGAAGATTGGGCTGGCTTTACATTCAGGCTAAAGAATTTTGATTCCATTTGGTAGATAAGGAGAAATTACTGAATATTTAAGAACAAAGCAAATAAACTGAGCTAAGCTTTAAGAAAATTAATACGGTGACTGTACACAGTATTGATTGAAGGACAGATAAGAGTCAGGAGGACTAGTTTTAGATAAAAAATATGGTAGTTGAAATGTCTATTATAGTTGTTGAAGGAAGAGGTCATTTATTTTTTTCACTTGTTTATTCAAACATTTATTGACCAGCAGGTAAAGGAGAGAGAGGGTCTGATGTATGTTTTAAAAAGTTGAATTTGCCGAAGTGGAGGGTGATATAAATAGGAGAGTGACTGGGGACAAGAGACAATTTAGAAGCCTAATATAGTACTCTAGGCAGGGCATTACATGATCTCAATGAAAAGAGTGATAGTGAGTGTTCAAGATGGAGTGGATGAAATTTATTTGGACAGCCTGTGCTAAATAGACTTAGGGAGCCTAGTGATGGCTTGGATGAGGGTGATAAAAGATGGAAGAGCTCACTGTCAGTTCAGGTTCTCGCTTTGGGATGGGGTGTTGAATGCCATCAGTTGCAGTAGGGTATGTTTGAGTAAGGACATGGCTAGTTTGGTCTTGAGTTTAGGTAAGTGTAGTACATCAGGTGGGGATGTTACAGAGGTTTTGGAAACATGAATATGGGCCTCAGGATGGAGATTGGCCCTTAAACACAAACGTGATAACCGTAGTTGAATAAGGTGAAGCTATTTTAAAAGATATTACCCAATTTCGAGCTGTAGAGTGAGAAGAGAAGACTCATGGTGACATTTTGGAACACTGTAACTTGAAGACTCAGGGTGTGGAAGAAAAAACAGCAAAGTAGTCTAAGAAGAAGCAGTTGGAGGGATTGGAACGAATTCCGAATAATGGTGTTGAAAAGCCAGGGGAGAGAGGGTTTCTACGAGGAGGAAGTGGTCAGCAGTATCAAATGCAGTGTGGAGATTAAATAGCGGGAAGGACTCAAACAAGGACATTCTACGTGGTAATTATGAAGTTACTGGTGACCTTGCTGAGGACTCTTTTCAGAGCAGGAGGGTCACTATACATGAAGGAGTAAATTGGAGGTGAGGAAGTAGAAACAGCCAGTAGAGACTCTTCTTTCAAGAAATTTGGTAATAAAGAAGAGACATCATCTGGTAGAGAGGGGGGCCATGTCCTGGGAAGATTTCTGCCAATCATGTTTTGGTTCATGGCAAAAACCAGTAAGGAGGAAAAGATTAAAAATAAAAGAGAATGCTTCTTGGAGCAGCACTAAGCAATGAGATCAACAGCTTAGGTAGAGAAGATAATCTTGGAAAAGAGTCCTAGACCCTCTGCCTGTGAAACAGGCATAAAGGAAGTGGACTGAGCCCAACTATTGCAAGTTAGGCAGTGAAGGAGGAGCACTTGTGGGCAATGATCCCAATGGCTTTATTTTCTTACATCTGAAGGGAAAGAAAAGGATAACATAATGTGATTGAGGAGCAGAGATATTTAGAATCAGTCACAGATCTACAGTTATGCATTACGAGAGAGCTAGGGGGAGATTTTAAGAATGTGAAACAATAGAATGTGTGAATCCTTCAGTATTGGTATTGAGGATGGATTAGGAAGGTATTGAAGGGAAGAAGGGCTAACCTGGGAGGGAGGAGTGGTTAGAGCAATGAAGGGTCATATGCTAAGCCTTAAACATGACACTGTAGGAAGAGGAATCTATTCCATTGTAGGAAGGAAATATATCAATTAATACAAGTATAAAATATGTTTAATTGAAGGTTTGTAGAAGTATAATTGTGTGGGATTTTGTGTGTGTGTTTACCTAAAAAAATATTCTCTATGTTAAATTAGAAAAACATAAAATTAGTTAAGTTGGTGATTTCATGAGTGGTTTGGGGATAAAGAGAGAAGGAGGTGGAGTCTATGCGAGCTTACAGCCACAACAGATGAGCCCCAAAGATGGAGATGTACTGAGTGGAGCCACGAGGGCTTTTGTTTTCACCCTCTCTCCAAGATGTTAATGATGTTATGTAATCATAAAGCCCTTGCAAATGAAGGAAACAGTAACAAAGGTGGTGGAGCAACCTTAAGAGAAACCTGGGTAGCAAGGGACTGGGGAAAGATTGGATGAGTGGGAAGCAGATGAGAACCACAGGAACAGGTTGTATGTAAAAAGGTAAGTCCTGAACGGTTAGCTCTTTGGGTCTGTAGCTCTGTTATCTCTCCATTGATGGGGTCTTGGTGTAAGTGGGCTAAATATCTGGGAGGCTGCATTGCTACTTGGTGCCGTCTGTCACTGGGAGGCATCTTGGACAATGAGTTAGTTGGCTTCTTTGTTTTTTTGTTTGTTTGTTTTGTTTTCTGTAAATTGTATACAGTTAGAAATAGTTGTGACATCTTGCTGCCTTGACCGACCTCCCTTGCTGCCTCTATACAGGGGACATCCACTCATAGGGGTCCTCAGCCAGAAACTAGAACTGACTTATCCTACTCTTTGAGCTTTGACCTGGCTTCAGAGAAGAAATCTTTTCACACAAGAAGAAAACTCAGATGTCATCAGTTGTTGTAAAATATTATTTGAATATATTACTTCCTACCAAAGTTTCAGGATAATTTTTAGATCATACTGCTTGAACTGTATTAGGGGTTTTCGTTCTGTGCTTTAGCCATGACTCCTAAACCAGAGTTGGGTCCTGTTTCTCTTGTAGATTATTGCTGTGCACCCACATTTCGTGAGATCCAGTTGCAAGCAGTTTGTGACCGGAGGGAAGAAGGTAAGTGCTGTGTGTCTCTACCTTGGTATGTAGCCTTGAGGGGTGTTGTATGTTTTCTCTATAATTTAGCCTTAATTTAATGTCTGGCTATTCATTAGGAGAAATTCGAGAAAGACAGTTGTAATGAAATCTGATGATCATCATCTCTTGGGGGAGTTGTGGTTTCACTGTTTCTCACTACATTGCTTTTTTTGTTGAGATGGAGTCTCGCTCTGTCGCCCAGGATGGAGTGCAGTGGCGGGATCTTGGCTCACTGCAGCCTTTGCCTCCCAGGTTCAAGTGATTCTCCTGCGTCAGCCTCATGAGTAGCTGGGATTACGGACACCCGCTGTCATGCCTGGATAATTTTGGTAGTTTTAGTAGAGATGGAGTTTCGCCATGTCCCTACTAAAGACATGGCCGGGCTGGTCTCGAACTCCTGACCTCAGGTGATCTGCTCTCCTCGGCCTCCCAAAGCGCTGGAATTACAGGTGTGAGCCACTGCGCCCAGCCTCTCGCTACATTTCTTTGAAGTAGATATAGAACAAGAAAATAAGAGAGCTGTTACATCTAGAGCTTTGAAACATTGCCCCTTCCATTTAAAAATAACAAAAGCACACTTAAACTACCGATTTTTTTTTTCCTATTTTTTTTTTCCCTTGTAGAAAATCTCTTGAGGGCCTTGATAAACTTTTAGAACAGTTATGGCTACTCTTCACTGACATGTTCATAGCACATTTTATTATCTCAGTGCTATTTTAAAAATAAGAGATTGGGCTGGGCATAATGGTGGTTCACTTCTATGATTCCAACACTTTGGGAGGGCAAGGTGAGAGAATCACTTGAGGCTGGGAGTTTGGAACCAGCCTGGGCAACAGAGTGAGACCCTGACTCTACAAAAAAATTAAGAAATTAGCTGCATGTGGTGGTGTGCCTCTAGTCCTAGCTATTCAAAAGGCTGAGATGGGAGGATCACTTGAACGTAGGAGTTTGAGGCTGCAGTGAGCTATAATTGCGCCATTGCACTCCAGCCTGTGTGAAAGAGGGAGACCCTGTCTCTTAAAAAATGTAAAGAGAATAAGAGAGAAAAACTTTCATATATTAACGTTTTTCTGTTTATAGATATAGTAAATTCTCAAAGAATCGGTCTGCTTATAGAATAAGTCAAATTAGGGTTTTTTTCCTGTTTTTATTACCTAGAGATCTTTTAAAGACTATTTTTATAGTAAATGCTATCACCATACTGGAATTCCGAATATTATTTACTGTTTGGTTTGGAGCCAGTGAAAAGGAAGTAGTCTGTAGCTATTTCTGTAATAGTACAGAGGTATGGAGTAGCTGCTTTGAGACCCAGCTACTAAATGCTTTTAAATGTTTTATACTTATCTGTCATTTTCCCTTGGTTCAGTAGTTAATAGAGTGATAGGGCAGGAAAACCTTCTGGTCTTTCTATGACTTGTCGTAATGAGTGGCAGGTTGGTAGATCCTGATTCCATTCCACGACATAAAGCCAAGTTCACGCCGGCTCTGATTTCTGCTAGAGAGCCCCTCCGCCCCGCATCTCACAGTCCATTGTTATTCTTAGGCTGTAGTCGCATTCACCTTATGTAAAAATGTCCAGGGGACTAAGTAGTGGGAATTACAGACCTAATCTCACATTCCCTAGCTTAGATCTGCAGCTGATCCACTCCTGAAAAAATAACTACCTTACTTGTCTTTGTCTTTGTCAGCCTCAGGAAAGAGTAGCATTAACATTCCTCTCGTATTTCTTAACTAAACACTTTTTGGGTTAAGAAATTTTGTGTGTGATTGTGTTAGGGTTCTCTAGAGGGACAGAATTAATAGGATATATATATATATATATATATATATATATATATATATATAGTGTGTGTGTGCATTTTTAGTAGAGACTGGATTTCACTATGTTGGCCAGTCTGGTCTCGAACTCCTGACCTTGTGATCCGCCTGCCTTGGCCTCCCAAAGTGCTAGGCTTACAGGCGTGAGCCACCACGCCCAACCAAATTATAGATATTTAAGTTACAATGATAATTTGATATATACCAAATGTATTTAGTATTTGTTGTGAAATGATTGCCATATTCAAGCTAATTAACATTATCAGTTGCCTCACATAGTTACCATTTTTTTGTGTGATGAGAATACTTACAATCCATTAGTAAATTTTAAGTATTTAATATAGCATTATTGAATATAGTAACCATCGTGTACATTAGATCCCCAGAATTTATTCATGTTAGAACTGAAAGTCTGTGCCCTTTTGGCCAACATCTCCACATAGCTCCCAGTCCCCTGGCTACAAATCTTTTTAGAATCTGGATAATCTGGTGAGCCTTTTCTTACCACTGCCATCC